>NC_060126.1:97344654-97647684 GCF_021461395.2 Schistocerca americana
CTAAAACCTTTTTCGACGAGATATGACGAGGGGAACGCTATCAAAAATTTTCTCCCAATTTCCCACAGCCCAGGATATTTTTCCGGTGTTTCTGTTTGATAGCCTTTTTTAAATCTCAGCTTCAGTTGCTCATTGGTGCTAAGCTCCTCTTGTAATACCACATTCGCCACTTCCGCTTTATCAAATGGATTTATGATCCATGGTGGTATTTCCATCGTCAGAATATCTTCAAACCTGTTTTTGAAGTTGTGGTATTAACGTTCGATACCACACTTGATAGGAGTTACAGTTATCAACCGTGGTCCGTATTAGTATGACTCGACCTGCGAGTCGCGACCAGCGCCTCTAGCGCCGCTCCGCGGTTTGTATCAAGTTTCTAGCGAGTTCTCGTCCTCTCTTGCTTGGAACGTCAAGTAGTAAAGTAGTACAGCCTTCAGCTGGTAGGAGGCACACTCTAACAAGGTGCTTAGTAACGTATGGTCTAAGTGAGGCTTCAGTAGCTATCTGTTTATAATTATATATCCAGTCCATGCAGCCAACACTTTATCGGCGTTACCGACAAACCTGCTGTGATTTATATGTTTGTATTTACCATTGGCCACTAGTCAACATTGGCGACGACTCGTTCGTCGTCATCATAACTGAAGTCATTATGCAGGGTAATTAAATGTTGAAAATACTGTATGTCTGAATATCCTCATAAGACATTCTGCCTGTGACGAGTTTGGAAACTGGGAGAATACGCGCCGACTAATATTTTGCTTCATAAATTTCAATTTACCAAGAAAAGTCGAAATTATACCCTTTGTTTTTATTAAATTTAGGCTGTCCCCTTGTAACTGCAAGTTAACGTCATTAAATTTGTTGAACAAATCTGACAAGTGCGCAATGTCTGCTTTAAATTTGATCAGATTTTATTTTAAATCTGGACCTTTAGTTTCCAGAAATTCTGTAACTGATTCGAAAGTGGGTAAAATTTTGATGATCATGCACCTTTCGACAGCCAGCGTACTTCAGTATGTAAGAGCAATCGTTGGAAATCATCATTTTCATCGCACAATAGTGCAAATAAACGGGTATTCAACGCATTGCTTTTTACTTTGTTAACTGCGTTAATCACAAAATGAAGCGATTGGTGCAATTTATCACTACAAGGCGTTGTCGGTGGATGACACAGTGAATTGCTGTCATTCTTATAAAGCCACGATATCGCCCGAAAATGGCAGGAGCACTGTGGTGTCACCGCCAGACACCACACTTGCTAGGTGGTAGCCTTTAAATCGGCCGCGGTCCGCTAGTATACGTCGGACCCGCGTGTCGCCACTATCAGTGATTGCAGACTGAGCGCCGCCACACGGCAGGTCTAGAGAGACTTCCTAGCACTCGCCTCAGTTGTACAGCCGACTTTGCTAGCGATGGTTCACTGACAAATTTTGCTCTCATTTGCCGAGACGATAGTTAGCTTAGCCATCAGCTACGTCATTTGCTACGACCTAGCAAAGCGCCATTATCAATTGCTATTTATCTTGTGAAGCGTGTACCGTCAGACCGATGTTTACCAATTATGGATTAAAGTTAAGTATTCCAGAAGCTACGTACTTTTTTACTAGACTCAACTCCTTTAACTGTTCCAGACCTCCCGCCAGCTGCGTGAGCTTAAACGCGTGCCTTTCGGCTACCTCCTAGTGGCTTGGCTGTCTTGCCAAGTCACAACAAGCACCATCTGCTGCAACCGAAATAATGTTTGCAAATGGAATCAAGTTTTCCTTAAAAAAATCACTCCGGACATTAAATGTTGATTCGCCTTTAGTGTCCGTTTTCAAAGTTTTCGCGAATAGCAGCTCTTCACGGGTTTCTTTGTCCATAACAAATCGAACATGTGCCAATAATAATGCTTCATTATCAGATACAGACAACTTGTCCAGTTGAATAGAAAGATGAGTGGTTTGCAGATAATTACACAAGAAGCTTCCAGTATCAGAGCTCATTAGATCAATACGTCTTTGTACAATGTTGTTACTTAAAGGAATTCATTTGAGTACGTAACGTGTATCCGCAGGATATGTGGCCTGTATTTGAAGAAGTGTCATGATGATCTCTCCATTGGCAAAAGATTCCGGTATAATCCCCCATTCGGATTTCCGGGAGGGGACTGCCAAGGGGGAGGTTACCATGAGAAAAAGATTGAATAATCAACGAAAGGATAACGTTCTACGAGTCGGGGCGTGGAATGTCAGAAGGTTGAACGTGGTAGGGAAACTAGAAAATCTGAAAAGGGAAATGCAAAGGCTCAATCTAGATATAGTAGGGGTCAGTGAAGTGAAGTGGAAGGAAGACAAGGATTTTTGGTCAGATGAGTATCGGGTAATATCAACAGCAGCAGAAAATGGTATAACAGATGTAGGATTCCTTATGAATAGGAAGGAAGGGCAGAGGGTATGTTACTGTGAACAGTTCAGTGACCGGGTTGTTCTAATCAGAATCGACAGCAGACCAACACCGACAACGATAGTTCAGGTATACATGCCGACGTCGCAAACTCAAGATGAACAGATAGAGAAAGTGTATGAGGATATTGAAAGGGTAATGCAGTATGTGAAGGGGGACGAAAATCTAATACTCATGGGCGACTGGAATGCAGTTGTAGGGGAAGGAGTAGAAGGAAAGGTTACAGGAGAATATGGGCTTGGGACAAGGAATGAAAGAGGAGAAAGACTAATTGAGTTCTGTAACAAGTTTCAGCTAGTAATAGCGAATACCCTGTTCAAGAATCACAAGAGGAGGAGGTATACTTGGAAAAGGCCGGGAGATACGGGAAGATTTCAATTAGATTACATCATGGTCAGACAGAGATTCCAAAATCAGATACTGGATTGTAAGGCGTACCCAGGAGCAGATATAGACTCAGATCACAGTATAGTAGTGATGAAGAGTAGACTGAAGTTCAAAACGTCAGGAAGAATCAATACGCAAAGAAGTGGGATACGGAAGTACTAAGGAATGACGAGATATGTTTGAAGTTCTCTAACGCTATAGATACAGCAATAAGGAATAGCGCAGTAGGCAGTACAGTTGAAGAGGAATGGACATCTCTAAAAAGGGCCATCATAGAAGTTGGGAAGGAAAACATAGGTACAAAGAAGGTAGCTGCGAAGAAACCGTGGGTAACAGAAGAAATACTTCAGTTGATTGATGAAAGGAGGAAGTACAAACATTTTCCGGGAAAATCAGGAATACAGAAATACAAGTCGCTGAGGAATGAAATAAATAGGAAGTGAAGCTAAGACGAAATGGCTGCAGGAAAAATGTGAAGACATCGAAAAAGATATGGTTGTCGGAAGGACAGACTCAGCATACAGGAAAGTCAAAACAACCTTTGGTGACATTAAAAGCAACGGTGGTAACATTAAGAGTGCAACGGGAATTCCACTGTTAAATGCAGGGGAGAGAGCAATAGGTGGAAAGAATACATTGAAAGCTTCCATGAGGGTGAAGATTTGACTGATGTGATAGAAGAAGAAACAGGAGTCGATTTAGAAGAGATAGGGGATCCAGTATTAGAATCGGAATTTAAGAGAGCTTTGGAGGACTTACGGTCAAATAAGGCAGAAGGGATAGATAACATTCCATCAGAATTTCTAAAATCATTGGGGGAAGTGGCAACAAAACGACTATTCACGTTGGTGTGTAGAATATATGAGTCTGGCGATATACCATCTCACTTTCGGATAAGCATCATCCACACAATTCCGAAGACGGCAAGAGCTGACAAGTGCGAGAATTATCGCAAAATCAGCTTAACAGCTCATGCATCGAAGCTGCTTACAGAAGAATGGAAAAGAAAATTGAGAATGCACTAGGTGACGATCAGTTTGGCTTTAGGAAAAGTAAAGGGACGAGAGAGGCAATTCTGACGTTACGGCTAATAATGGAAGCAAGGCTAAAGAAAAATCAAGACACTTTCATAGGATTTGTCGATCTGGAAAAAGCGTTCGACAATATAAAATGGTGCAAGCTGTTCGAGATTCTGAAAAAAGTAGGGGTAAGCTATAGGGAGAGACGGATCCTATACAATATGTACAACAACCAAGAGGGAATAATAAGAGTGGACGATCAAGAACGAAGTGCTCGTATGAAGAAGGTGTAAGACAAGGCTGTAGCCTTTCGCCCCTACTCTTCAATCTGTACATCGAGGAAGCAATGATGGAAATAAAAGAAAGGTTCAGGAGTGGAATTAAAATACAAGGTGAAAGGATATCAATGATACGATTCGCTGATGACATTGCTATCCTGAATGAAAGTGAAGAAGAATTAAATGATCTGCTGAACGGAATGAACAGTCTAATGAGTACACAGTATGGTTTGAGAGTAAATCGGAGAAAGACGAAGGTAATGAGAAGTAGTAGAAATGAGAACAGCGAGAAACTTAACATCAGGATTGATGGTCACGAAGTCAATGAAGTTAAGGAATTCTGCTACCTAGGCAGTAAAATAACCAATGACGGACGGAGCAAGGAGGACATCAAAAGCAGACTCGCTATGGCAAAAAAGGCATTTCTGGCCAAGAGAAGTCTACTAATATCAAATACCGGCCTTAATTTGAGGAAGAAATTTCTGAGGTTGTACGTCTGGAGTACAGCATTGTGTGGTAGTGAAACAAGGACTGTGGATAAACCGGAACAGAAGATAATCGAAGCATTTGAGATGTGGTGCTATAGACGAATGTTGAAAATTAGGTGTACTGATAAGGTAAGGAATGAGGAGGTTCTACGCAAAATCGGAGGGGGAAGGAATATGTGGAAAACACTGATAAGGAGAAGGGACAGGATGATAGGACATCTGCTAAGGCATGAGGGAATGACTTCCATGGTACTAGAGGGAGCTGTAGAGGGCAAAATCTGTAGATGAAGACAGAGATTGGAATACGTCAAGCAAATAACTGAGGACGTAGGTTGCATGTGCTACTCTGAGATGAAGAGGTTAGCACAGGAAAGGAATTCGTGGCGGGCCGCATCAAACCAGTCAGTAGACTGATGACCAAAAAAAAAAGACGTCAAATGGAGGTTTGTGTAGAACAGTTTTTAAAACCTCTTCAATAGCTGGTAAAGTTAACTGTTCTCCAATGATGTGCGGTTTTCCAGATTTCGCTATAAGTAATGAGATATTGTAACATACCCGCAAGTCATCATCGTTATTTTGAGATGTTGAAGCATGCATACTGTCCATGGTGGGTCTCTTTCATATTTTTCCTTCAATGTTTGAAAGTATTTCAAATCTTTACCTATCCCATCAGGATGACATCGTCTTAGATGATCTTCGAGCTTCGATGGTTTCATAGAGTCATTGCTCAAAACTTCGTTGCATAAAAGACATATGGCCAATCTTTTGTCTGTCTTTGATGGAAGAAAACCAAATTTCAATGCAATGTCGACATTTCTTCTTAGATTCAGCCATATTTCGTAACAGTTGTAACCTGTAAAGAAAAAAAAGTTTGTTTTAGTAATCATGAGGTAGTTTTAACAGGAAATGGCCATTTTAACAGAACAGAATAGAATTAATTATTGCAATGAAAAAACCAAAATGCCAGTGAAAAACCTGTTTTTAATTATTAAAAGCAATAAACTGCTAAGACCCATTGTTTAATCGTCGAAGTTTTAGCAGCCCCGAGATTAAATAGACGGTTTTTAATTAATGATTAAAGAAAATATATACCTAATTCACGAGACCACTGCCTCGTTTCATAAGCATAGATTCTCTTTATTAGTGGACTGTATTATTATTTAGTTGTACTGCATTCAATAAGAGCAACGCGTTATTGATTAGTACTGAGTCTTATTGTTAATACAAACAATAAGACTGCGAAGCTTGAAAAGCTATTTATTATAAAATTAGTATATCGCTGACAAAAGGGCAGGTACTTACTTTTTCGGCCCTGACAAACACTGACATCGATTCACTCACACTTTTATTCCCAAATTTCCGGAAACAAATGAGTAACTTTTTGTCCTTGACATGCGTATTTATTAATAAGGCTTGCAAGCACAGCACAAGTAGTATTTAGTCCCTTTGCACGTCTGAGGAAGCGGGCGGCACTTTGTAAGTCTCTACATGCGGTAAACTGAATATCGAATATGCTTGTTTTTTCAAGTAGCAGTCGCTGACCTTCTTAAAATAGACCAGGTACTCAAAAAAATTAAGGTTATTAAAAATTTTCGTGGACCCCCACTTACAACTTCTGAAACCCAATTTTTTTTTTTTTTTTTTTTTCACGCAATAACAGAAGAGAAGTTTCTTTCGCTTTTGAGTCAGATCGTGATTTTTCTCTTGTCTGGAAATATGCAAAACATCCTAAAATTCCAATTGTAGAAGACTTTAAAATGTCGTTACTACTGCTAGACCAACTAGACTCTACAGGATTTATATCTGGCAGAACAAACCTCATGAAAATACGTTGACACTTGAGGCGTGTTATTAACCAGCATTTATGGCTGCGGATGAGAATTAAGACCCAGGATTCGTGTACTGCAAGGAAAGCCAATAGAGTCCTCTTTCAATGGGATAAGCAGTTTATTCTGGAGCTGGACAGCGCTGTCGATCACGTGAGATCAGCATAATTTCTTTGTCCGCCTTCTGTAGTACCTTACAGTGAGACAAAGAAAAAGTGCAGCCATTCAACGTGCGATTTTTTGACTGAAACAGGGAATTTTATAACAGCATACCAAGGGTCTAACGAAATACACTATTGGCCATTAAAATTGCTAGGCCACGAAGATGACGTGCTACAGACGCAAAATTTAACCGACAGGAAGACGATGCTGTGATATGCAAATGATTAGCTTTTCAGAGTATTCACACAAGGTTGGCGCTGATGGCGACACCAATACGTGCTCACATGAGGAAAGTTTCCAACCGATTTATCACACAAAAACAGCAGTTGACCGGCGTTGCCTGGTGAAACGTTGTTGTGATGCCTCGAGCAAGGAGGAGAAATGCATACCATCACGTTTCCGACTTTCATAAAGGTCGGATTGTAGCCTATCGTGATTGCGGTTTATCGTATCGCGACATTGCTGCTCGCGTTGGTTCAAATGGTTCTGAGGACTATGCGACTTAACTTCTGAGGTCATCAGTCGCCTAGAACTTAGAACTAATTAAACCTGACTAACCTAAGGACATCACACACATCCATGCCCGAGGCAGGATTCGAAACTGCGACCGTAGCTGTCGCTCGGTTCCAGACTGTAGCGCCTAGAACCGCACGGCCACTCCGGCCGGCTGCTCGCGTTGGTCGAGATCCAATGTCTGTTAGCAGAATATGGAATCGGTGTGTTCAGGAGGGTAATACGGAACGCCGTGCTGGATCCCAACGGCCTCGTAGCACTAGCAGTCGAGATGACAGGCATCTTATCCGCATGGCTGTAACGGGCTGTGCAGCAACGTCTCGATCCCTGAGTCAACAGATGGGGACGTTTGCAAGACAACAATCATCTGCACGGACAGTTCGACGACGTTTGCACCAGCATGGACTATCAGCTCGCAGACCATGGCTGCGGTTACCCTTGACGCTGCATTACAGACAGGAGCGTCTGCGATGGTGTACTCAACTACGAACCTGGGTGCACGAATGGCAAAACGTCATTTTTTCGGATGAATCCAGGTTCTGTTTACAGCATCATGATGGTCGCATCCCTGTTTGGCGACATCGCGGTGAACGCACATTGGAAGCGTGTATTCGTCATCGCCATACTGGCGTATCACTCGTCGTGATGGTATGGGGTCCCATTGGTTACACGTCTCGGACACCCCTTGTTCGCATTGACGGCACTTTGAACAGTGGACGTTACATTTCAGACGTATTACGACCCGTAGCTCTACCCTTCATTCGATCCTTGCGAAAACCTACATTTCAGCACGATAATGCACGACCGCATGTTGCAGGTCCTGTACGGGCCTTTCTGGATACAGAAAATGTTCGACTGCTGCACTGGCCAGCACATTCTTCAGATCTCTCAGCAGTTGAAAACGTCTGGTCAATGGTGGCCGAACAACTGGCTCGTCACAATACGCCAGTCGCTACTCTTGATGAACTGTGGTATCGTGTTGAAGCTGCACGGGCAGCTGTACCTATACACGCCAACCAAGCTCTGTTTGATTCAATGCCCACGCGTATCAAGGCCGTTATTACGGCCAGAGGTGGCTGTTCTCGGTACCGATTTCTCAGGATCCATGCACCCAAGTTGCGTGAAAATGTAATCACATGTCAGTTCTAGTGTAACATATTTGTCCAATGAATACCCGTTTATCATCTGCATTTCTTCTTGGTGTAGCAATTTTAATGGCAAGTAGTTTATTTAAGGATTGGACTTGGATCAGATTGGTCAACTTAAATTGGACGTAGTACTTTACTGATCCTGAAAAATACACTGGTGACCAAAATTAAAGCAACGAACTGCTGTCTCCCCGTCTTGTGTCTAATTCACGATATAATCACACAAACTGTCAACAGATGTCGTTACTATCGTGTTCTGCACGGAAGATTGCTTTCCGACAACGGATAAACACGCCAGCAATGACGTCAGGGCATCCATCAAGCGGAGTACTTTTTGCAGGGGAATCCCACTTCCACAGTCGCTGTGTACACAGTCACGGACGGTGTAGAGCGGCACAGACAAGACGTCTAGATGCTCTCTGCTGTCAGAAGGGCCATAGGAAAAATGGGAGCAGGAGAGTCGCAAACTAAAGTGGCCTGATGGCTTAATGTGAATCGTTCTGTTGTTTCTCGGATGAGGCGACAGTTTATAGAGACGGCAACTGCATCCCGGAGACCAGGACAGCGCCGACCACGTGTGACATCTGAGAGAGTGGACCGTTATTTGGCTGCAAGGGCACTACAGTACCGCCTCAGTACTGCACTGCACCTGGCATCTGACCTCGCAGCATGCTCTGGACGCGTTGTATCGAGTCAAACGGTGTACAGAAGGCTTCAGAAGAGTGGCCTTTATCTTTGGAGACCTGCTGTCTGCTTACCTCTGGCACGTCTTCACAGAAGGGAACGTCTAGAGTGGAGCCGTTAACACGCCTTCTGGACGGTCGAACGGTAGGTCAATGTTCTTTTCACAGATGAGTCCCGATTTGATCTGGAACATGATTCTCTGGAGGCCAGGTGGAACACGATTTCGGGATCCAAATATTATAGAAAAAGACCAATGTTGAGGAGGATGCCTAATGGTGTGGGCAGACATTATGCTGACCACTCGAACACCTCTTCATGAAATTGTACGGGCGAATCAGCGAGATATAACTGCTGTCAGGCATTGTGAGGAGATCTTGGGGTCTCATCCGCGATTGTTTCTACGTGCGGAGAGCCCAGACTTCGTATTGATGGACGATAATGGTCGACCTCCTAGAGCACAGGTAGTTGAGGTTTTCTGGAACCGGAAGATACTGCACGCATGGCGTGACCTGCTCGCTCTCCCGATTTGAATCCCATAGAACATGTCTGGGATGCATCAGGGAGACGGATTGCATCACATCAGTGTCCACAAACCACTCTCCAAGACTTGCGAGTACCTCTGCAGTAAGAATGGGCGTTATTGCCTCAACATGAGATTGATGACATCATTCACAGCATGTCCCGACGTTGTCATGCCTGTATTGGTGCCAGAGGTGGTTACACCCCATACTGAGCACATTAACCAGTTGTCAGAATGTGTGTGCAAATCCGTTAAGTCGGAAAGAAACGAAGAACATTTTTACGTATCGTCATTCATGTTGCAGTTGATTACGTTCTGACCTCTTTTCATTGTTTCTACTTTACTATCACCTGTTTATACTGTTTCGTGGCAAAATAAACGCAACGTTTCGAAACTTCCGTTTGTTGTTTTAATTTTGGACATCAGTTCAGAAAAAATCCATTTAAATATTGTAACTATATCTGGAAATGTTCGTAATTCTCAACAGCTAACAGGAGAATAAATAACCAATTTGCATTAATTAAGACCGCATTAGTGTTTCTTCATTCTCACATAAACACATTGTAACCTCCCAACATTAAAAAATAATTATATTTCACATTTTAGCGTAACCTCCCAGGCGTTTATTATTCCATAACCTCACAATAATAACGTGACTAACCTCTCAATAAAATTTTGGATCACTTATAACCTTTCAATAATTGACTGTGTGAATTTAAACTGGTAAATTTGGACGTCACCAGTGCTGCGTCATGGCCCTGAAAATTCATTCTGAATAAATTGAAAGATCTTACCTCAATGAAGTCGCCGGATAACGCATACATATCTGCTCCTATAAGGAATTTTCTGGCACAGCCCAGTGCAATGCTGGCCGATAGATTTGTCATGTATAAAAAGAAACAACTGATTTTTCTTTACAATAATCGGGATGACCATGGATTGGAAAAATTAGTAAATTCTTTAAAGTGAGATGAATAATTGTCAAAAGTTAATTTTTATAAGAAAGATTATTACTAAGAGATTTTTTAAAAACATTTACATGGGACTTGATATAACAATAGTACATATGCGCGAGGTTGCTTTTACCTTATACTACAACGCTAAGGCACCGCCATCGCTCCACACGACCGGCCCAGCCAACACGATACACCAGACTGCTCGCTACTACTACTACTACTACTGCTACACAGTTCCTACTGCATACAACACTGTTCTCTGGTCAGAGATTCTCTTATAGCTTACATATCGCAGGCAGCGCGTGAGCAATCCATCGAAATTATATCTGCTCGAGTGCGCTAGCGACAATTTCCTCGTACAACATGTTTTTGGCTCTTACGGGGGCAGTGCCCACTCGGATCACTCAGAAACGCACGAAAATATGCTTATAATACAAACCGCTCGGCTCAGAAAAAGTTCTATAAGTCATTCGCATAGGAGAACCTTAGCGTAGAGTTCGTATGGTCTAAAGGAGTATACATCAAGACGTTTGTAATGTTTTGTTGTATTCGGTGTGTTTTTAGTCTTACTATATCGATATTTTGTTTATATGTTGTGGTAAATGTCTTATCAAAATGGTTCAAATGGCTCTGAGCACTATGGCACAACTTCTGAGGTCATCAGTCCCCTAGAACTTAGAATTACTTAAACCTAACTAACCTAAGGACATCACACACATCCATGCCCGAGGCAGGATTCGAACCTGCGACCGTAGCGGTCGCGCTGTTCCAGACTGTAGCGCCTAGAACCGCTCGGCCACTCAGGTCGGCAAATGTCTTATCCTACACCTTGATCATTCAAGCGTCTCTCCTGGTGAGACGCACGGTTTTGCATGCGAATGGTTCATACCACTGTTTCTGGGTGAGCAATTTGTATTGTAAGCACGTTTTCGTGCGGTTGGAGCTTACGCACTTACCTTGTTATATGAATTAGCTTCAAATATGGTCCTACGAATTTCTAAAGCTTTGCATCTTGCCCGAGTGACGAGAGAGAGAAGGATTATGACAACCATGAGAGTGGAAAGCTGGTCGGAAACTCACGAAGGAATGAGACTGGCTTTCCGACTCGTTCCCACGTTCACGCTTATGGACCGCCACACACGGAGGCGGAAGAGTGCAACCTCCAGACTGCATTTTGGAATGACAGATGTTCATCAGAGTGTGGCCGACACTTGCGCTAATATAATTAACGGCTCGTCCGTCGCAGAACAGACAGCTCCATCTCATTCGTCACACACTGCTGAGCTCAACTTCCGCCAGCACTCACTTGTAGGCAAGAGCGGCTGTGAGGCTGTGTGACTGCGCAAGCCAAGACAGATTTCAAAGAGCTCTGACCGTAAGCGTAGCTTCCAGTGCAACTGCAGTGTTATCACGTTGCGAAACGACATTCTTGTCAGGCAACAACAAGGGTACCAAGTGCCGTCACCCTCTCCTGTACGTCGAGGTACGTGATGTTAAGAAACTACGCTACACACATAAAAGACAGTATTTAATGATAAAAAACACCTGCTGGACTTTCGCCATTGGGTTGGGAACTGTAACGTCCCCCTAAATAGGTTAGGGGTGCACTATGCATCATATGGAGACTGTGTGTGGGCTGCACACAAATGTTTTTAGCTTACGAGACTCTCCACCCAATAGCTGTAGAAGACCACGAAGTATTAGTGTAGTCCCTAAAGAAATGGCCTAAAATCTCAAGTACTACTCATCAATTGTCAACGCATTCGCAGAATTTGAAGGTGTTCTAAAGAGCTCAAAAAAAAAGTAAATAAATAAATAAAAAATAAATGGTTCAAATGGCTCTGAGCACTATGGGACTTAACTTCTCAGGTCATCAGTCCCCTAGAACTTAGAACTACTTAAACCTAACTAACCTAAGGACATCACACACATCCATGCCCGAGGCAGGATTCGAACC
This sequence comes from Schistocerca americana, assembly GCF_021461395.2. Taxonomy (NCBI): domain Eukaryota; kingdom Metazoa; phylum Arthropoda; class Insecta; order Orthoptera; family Acrididae; genus Schistocerca; species Schistocerca americana. The sequence goes on from NC_060126.1 coordinate 97,357,041, forward strand.
TGCGACCGTAGCGGTCGCGCGGTTCCAGATTGTACCGCCTAGAACCGCTCGGCCACCCTGTCCGGCTGTTCTAAAGAACAGTGGATGTACAAAATCGGATTAAAACCATACATATAAAGTAGTGAGATCTTTGGAGTAAATCTAAGACGAATAGAAAATGTAGGTTGCGATTTTTTTTCCGGAGCCAACAAAGCTTTCAAATTCACCAAGACAGAAACTGACGAAGCATGTACGATGGTTTGTGCCAGAACCAGTGTCAAGGGTGGGCATAGTCGGATCTTTTTATTGACCACTAAACTCACTCCTGATGTAACCAAAAATTAAGAAAAGTGCACTGTTATCTACTATGAATGTTCCCTAACAATATTGTCACCACTGGAGCAAACTGTAGTCATCCAACAATTGAATGGGGAAATCACAGTTTTGTAAGTGGTGGGTCTGACAATACATCCTGCCAAACATTATTAAATGTCTTCTCAGACAACTTTAGTGTGTTCGTCTGACTGGATCTATTTTCCTTTGTGTGGACTGCATTTGAATATTTCTCATTACCGTGCTCGATTTTAGTAGCCACTTACTTCAGTCTCCTTTGGATATTGTGGCCATCGTGATCGTCTTCTGAATCTAAAACAGTATCTTAATTCTACGCACAATGTGTTTAAATGTCCGCCCCTGGTAGCTGACTGGTCAGCGTGACGGATTTTCAATCCTTTGGGCCCGTGTTCGATTGCCGGCGGAGTTGGGGAATTTTCTCCGTCAAGGGACTGGGTGTTGTGCTGTCCTCATCATCATCCTGTCATCCTCATCGACTGCAGGTCCTCAAAGTGGAAGACCGGCACCCAGCGAACAGTCTGCCCGACGGGGGACTCTAGCCATACGATTAAATAAATAAATGTGTTTAAATAAAAGAGTTCGTCATGTTTTACTATCTCTAATATACTCTTCTCAAAGTTTGTACAAACCACTCGCTGCAGCTGACAGTATAATACCATCTGAAATCTCACGTGAATCGAACTAAACTAAACTTTATTGCACAAAATTTCGTCATGGGAGGTCGATGGTCTTCTAAGGTGGTGTCTTCATTCATAGTTCCTACTCTGAGGTGACAAAAGTCATGGGATTCCTCCTCATACCGTGTCGGGCCTCCTTTGACCAGACGTAGTGCAGCAGCTCGACGCAGCATGGGCTCCACAAGTCTTTGGAAGTCCCCTGCAGAAATATTCAGCCATGCTGCCTTTATAGCCGTCCATAATGGCGAAATTGTTGTCGGTGTAGGATTTTGTGCATGGAGTTACCCCTCGATTATGTCCCATAAATGTTCGATGGGATTCATGTCGGCCGATCTGTGTGGCCAAATCATTCGCTCGAATGTCCAGGGTGTTCTTCAAACCAATCGCGAACGATTGTGGCCCTGTAACATGGCGCATTGTCAGCCACAAAAATTTGTGAATATGAAATCCATGTATGGCTGCAAACGGTCTCCAAGTAGCCACACATTACCATTTGCAATCAATGATTGGTTCAGTTGGAGCCGAGGACTCAGTCCATTCCATGTAAAAACATCCCACACCGTTACGGAGTTACTGCCAGTTTGTACAGTGCCTTGTTAACACGTTTGGCCCATGGCTTCACGGGGTCTGGGCCACACTCGCACGTTACCATAAGCGCTTATCAACTGAAATCGGGACTCATCTGAGCAGGCCACTGTTTCCCAGTCGGCTATGGTCCAATCGACATGGCCACGAGCCCAGGAGACGTGCTGCGGGCAATGACGTACTATAGGTCGTCTGCTGCCATCGCCCATTAACGCCAAATTTCGCCTCAGTGTGCTAACACAAACGTCCCACATTGAACTCTGCTGCTACTTCTCTCAGTGTATTTGTCTTTTAGCACTGACGACTCTACGCCAATGCTGCTGCTCTCGGTCGGTCGTTAAGCGAAGGCCGCCGGCCACTGCGTCGTCCGCGGTAAAAGGTAGTGACTGAAATTTGGTATTCTCGGCACACTCTTGCCACTTTGGATTTCGGAATATTGAATTCCCTAACATTTCTGAAATGGAATGTCCCATGCGTCTAGCTCTAACTACCATTCCGCGTTCAAAGTCTGTTAATTCCCGTCAGGTGACGATAATCATGTCTGAAACATTTTCACATGAATCACTTGACTACAAATGACAGCTCCGCCATGCACTGTTCCTTTACACACTGTGTACGCGATACTACCCCCATATATATATGTGCATATCGTTACCCTACGACTTTCGTCACCTTAAGTGTACATACCACTACCACAAAATTCGTACCGCTTCTACTCTTCGACAGTTAGCGAGATCAGAGTGAATAACTTGCTTCTTGAAGCCTTACTGGCAGCTGTTCGTTCTGTGTTTTGACGAACATATCGTCCGAAGGCAACATTGATTTTGCAATAGTTTTAATCAAACGTTTTGTGAACGTGGCGAAGGGAATTGCTGTTATATGGTACCGTACGTGGCAACATAATATTTTATTTATAAGTGAATGTACATAAACAACGTTAGTATTCAAAAATCTAAGGATCTGTACAGTATTGGGACAACACCGATTATGGGAGAAAGTACCATTATCCAAAATTGCGGCCCTGACGTCACAATCATCCAAGATGGCGGCCGTGACGTCACAGACATACACCCAGTGACGTCAATCAAGATGGCGGATTTTGGCGAGAAGTTTGAATTTTGGCGGGAAGAAGGTCAATTGGGCTACCTCCACAAACCTAACCACCCTCCCCCCAAAAAATGGCCGGAAGTTCAAATTCCAACATCATAGTCCGTCTCACCTAGGAAAATGGCGGGAAAAAGGACTTGTCTTTATTATTTAACTAGTTTCAAGCATGTGTGTTCGACACGGGTTCTGGACTCCAACTGGCTTAGTTCATATCGTCGCCATCAGAGAGCGCCACTGTGACGTCAGATCACGACGCAAGTACCGTTATTCAAGATGGCTGCACCAAGTGTATCCACCACGTGGCTTGGACGCTGTCGTGACGTCAGCTTATCACGCGAGTACCGTTATTCAAGATTGCTCTGACATCCCGAACACGCCACGCCGTCCGACATTTCGCGAGGACGTTGGGGCTGCTGGCAGCTTGCATAACGGTACTTTGTCCCGCAATCAATGTTGTCCCAATACTCTATACTCGTCCTGGTTCAAAGAGAAGATGGTGAAGTTGCCCCTAACGTACCGCTGTAAGTTCCCGATACCTTGAAAACATGCATTTAGCATCATTAATGCAACATGATTTTTATAAAGGATGTTGTGAATTTTTTAAACCGTTATTTATTCTAAGTAATTATTTGAATATTTGTTTTATATTTCAGTGTGTCAACAGAAAGGCGTTATGGAAATGGAGCACTGCCCGAAATCTCACTGACTGGAGTGGAGTTGTCTTCAGTAATGAGTCTCGCTTCCAAATGAGCCGCGATGACCAGCGAAGTCGTGTTAGGAGATGCCCCAGACAGCAGTGGGATACGAACCTGACTATTGCCCCACACACGGCCAGAGGTGGCATTTCATTTTATAGAAAGACCTCTTTGGATGTCTTCGTAGCCACCCTTAGATCACTGCAGTACGTCGACGACATTGTACACACCGTTTTGTTGTCCTTCATGGCAGGCCATCCTTGGTTTGAGTTTCAACACGGCGAGAGTTTCTACCGGTTGTCTTCGTGCTCAGCAAAACCCACCTTGGACAGCAAGGTCGCCGGATCTCTCACCAGTTGAGAACGCTTGGACCATTATGGCAGGGCCCTGAAACCAGACAAATTTTGACAATCCAACGCGCCAATCTGACAGAATTTGGCGCGATTTCTATCAGGAGGAGATCCTACAACTCTGTTAATCAGTGCCATGCCGAAAAACTGCTTGTTTAAGGGTCTGACGTGGGCAATGCGTTACTGATTTGCTCAATTTGCGAAGCTATTTCTCTGGAATAAATTGCATTCATTTGTACGCCTGTGCGTGTGCATTACATCTACCGAATGCGATTTCCGCCCCATTCGCATAATTCCTCTGTGTTGCATCTTTTTTTGTTTTGTTTTTGTCTTAGAGTGTCTGTACACCGGGTCCAGCGTGGGCCGTAGTTACCCTATGGCAGCGAAACTTGGTACCTTTGTAAATGCGTTAATGCGGGACCTGTTTGCGCTAGAAAACAAATTTGATCCAGTTGTGGCCACCAGTTGCAAATCTGGGATTGCACACTGTTTGTATGTGGTACGACCTCCACGTTGTCATTTGACAGATCACAGTGTGAGTGAGAGACCGTGCGCTGTTAGCGAAACTGTTTCGTGTGAACGGCAGCAGTTACAGTGCTGCATCGAGAGAGTATCACCGACTGAAAGGTCTGAGAAGGGGCCCTGTGTCATTAAATGGTTTAAGGAAAATGGTAATGAAATTCGGATACGCTGGCGAGCTTTCTGTGGGACGTAGAAGGGGAAGAAACTTCCTGGCAGATTAAAACTGTGTGCCGGACCGAGACTCGAACTCGGGACCTTTGCCTTTCGCGGGCAAGTGGTCTTCATCTAGCCTACCCAAGCACTTGCCCGAGAAAGGCAAAGATCCCGAGTTCGAGTCTCGGTCTGGCACAAAGTTTTAATCTGCCAGGAAGTTTTGCGAGGTGCCGGGGCTAGCAGCGTATTTAACACTAAATTCTAGAATCTACATATGTAAATGATGCTCTAAGCCCCCCCCCCCCCCCTATTCTAACTCCGACTTTTGCTGTTGAACAAGGATTAAAAAATATACGCGAACTAACTGTAATCAACCCTGCAAGTGGAGTAGAATAGAGTTTGGTACCTGCAATAATTTAATTTGATAAATAAGTTAAATAAAGGAAGGTTTCATTAACGTAGTGAGAAATGATGGGTTGCTCTACCGATTAACAGAATGAAAGTTCTGTCCAAAATAACAATATGATTTATTAAGACTAAACACAAAATGATAAACAAAAACACATGAAACATTTATAATACATCAAATTGGCTCAAATTGGATACTCAAACAAACGCTGTGAAGGTGAAGTTGTCCTAAACTAGATTGTGAGGTTTATGACGAAGTGGTATGTGGAGCCAATTCCTTGCCACTCAAATCTTAAGAGAGACGCATAGCTAACCCAACATTATTTGCTGCTACTCAAGACAGAACAAAGTTAGAAAAAGACGAACAGGCGCGCTCTGCTGAGCTCTGATTATCACCTAGGAAAATCCCTATCTGCCGGTGCTGCGGACATACATTACCAAACTGTCTTCTTAACTGCCAGAACACGATCTGGGGTACTGGAGGCGATGGCTGGTTGCTTCGACGTCCTCGACCGAAAGGCGAGAGCCGACTACCTAGAGCACCCGTACAGGCCGAACACACAACATTTCCGCCCCCACGACAGTGGCCGTGGTTAAACGTTCCAATCAGCAACTCGAAAACCGGCGGAAAATTCCACTCTATTGCCGGAGCACTACCATTCCACCAATGGAGATTCTTGGCGCCAATTTCTGCGCTGATTTTGCTACGTCACGGAGCTATGCCCTGAGCAAGCCAATCACAGTTACTATTTTGCAGAAAGCGCGGGAATTTTCCCGCCACAACTGCCTGGGTACACAAGTCATTCCCACGCCTCGCTGGTAGCCCTCCAGAAAGTGTTTTCGCTAAGTTTCTGCCAAGTAACGGAACCTCTAGCCCAGCCGCTACTTCAGGCCCCTCCGGGCGTGTCTTTTGACAATGTCGGCGTCTGCAAAGCATTCACTCGACCCCCTCACACCCTTTCAAAATCAGCAGAGCCCGCCTGTCACCGGACCACCCGGGTGACGAGAGACGCTGCGTGGGAAGTCCGCGTGTGAAGGAATAGCAACTTTCCACCGCATGCAATTAGAGAGGAAAATCGTAAGATAGAAATATGAGAGGGGGCTCATGCCACCTCTCAGTTTCATATCAGCGCACACTCTGCTGCAGAGTGAAAATCTCATTATAGAAGAGGAAGGTTTCCTTTCCCGGTGTAAGTTACTGACGAGGTTGCTGCTGCTGTAACTGAACATGCAGCACGTGCTGCATGTTGTGCTGGCGCTCGTATAGTGTCACGAGAATTGTCCATCTCATGGTCAAGAGCACGGAATGCTTTGTGGTCAATTTTACACTGGTACCCATACGGTGCAGCAACTGAAACTTATTGTCTACACCAACTTTCTGAAGTTGCTCTTCGGTTTCTGGCATGGATCGAAGTTGATGACATGTGGCTTGGTAATATTCTGTGGAGTGATGAGGACATTTTTGCACTACAGGGTGCAGGGAATACATAGAACTGCCTAAAGTTGGGATACTGTTAAACCGCATGTTGTGCACAAAGAGCCATTGCATTCGCTGTATGTGTCTGTGTGTTATGGATTCACAACCACCTGTACTGTTGGTCAGTTCTTCTTCGAAGAGAATGCTCTTGGGTGGCCTGTCAGGCGTACTGTGGCATCTGCACACTATCGAGACTTTCTTGTATAACACGTGATTCCTGCTTTGTAAGATCACAATCGTATGGAAGTCACTGTTTTCGTGCAATATGGGGCTCAGTGAAAGATCTATATAGTGCAACCTTCCGCGAACGAGTTATCTCCAGAGGTTTCCCAGATGCATGACTTGAAAGATCACCTGCTCTGAATCCACTTGACTTCTGCGTCTAGGGACAGTTAAAACAACGGGTTTACCAGGGACACGTTCGCCCCTACCTGATCTGAAGGCCAGTATACAGGAACACGTTGCTCAGATTCCACCACAACTGCTGCGAGCGACTGCTGATCACGTCGTTTTACGGATGTGACAGCTCGTCGGCGACTCCGGTGCTCACATTGAACAAATTGGGTAAGCGGTGGTTCACAATAAAATCATAATTATGGTTATCTCACTTGTTTGACCTTCTCTGGCCACGTCCGTTCCTACTGCATTACATTCGGAAACATTTCTTCCATTCACAGCGCCAGATTTGCACTTGGTGGCTAAAATTGCAACCAATTTGTTTTCCAGCGCAAATCATCTCCGTATTAACGCATGAGCTTTTCTACCAAGTTTCGCTTCCATACGATAATTACAGCCCAAACTAGACCTCTGAGGGTAGCTGCACTTTAATTATTACCATCAGGTGTTGTGTGTTGGATAGGAGGCCTACCACTCATGCGACTAACCTTGGGTTGCTGCAGCAGGTTAGGTTTTGTTACTGTCGAAAGGTGCCCTCGAAAGCAACAGGCTGTAGTGGTGCTCAGTGGCCCCTTGCCGACCTTTCCTTGATGGCGCGTCGTTTGGCGATCTCCACGTGGGCGAGCAGCGGAGCTATAAAGCAGAGGCGTAACTTGTGTCAGTGACCTCGGTGGTGGGTCTGCAAGTCCTCTGTCACTGACTGTGGCGAAGGTTGTCGGTCTTAGACACTTTTTTTTATTGCTTCAATGATGGTACCTAGCTGTGTGGCAGCATGCAAGTCTGTGATGCGTTCCCGTGGGAGTGTCATAACGACCCAACGGAAGACTTTGTTTTGGAATCTTTGTGACTGGATAGGTTGCGCGGCAGAGGCTGTTCCCCAGGCGATGCGCCGATGCTGCCACGTAGCACTGCTGCAGGGACAGGGGCTGTGTGTAGGCGCAGCTTTGTCCTCTGGTCTAATTCGTTGCCGAAAAAAGACGAAGAGATAGCTTTTGTCATTTGAACACATGTTTTGATTTTTCGTTCGAATACACTCCTGGCCATTAAAATTGCTACACCAAGAAGAAATGAGGATGATAAACGGGTATTCATTGGACAAATATATTATACTAGAACTGACATGTGATTATATTTTCACGTAGTTTGGGTGCATAGATCCTGAGAAATCAGTAACCAGAACATCCACCTCTGGCCGTAATAACGGCCTTGATACGCCTGGGCATTGAGTCAAACAGCACTTGGATGGCGTGTACAGGTACAGCTGCCCATGCAGCTTCAACAAGATACCACAGTTCATCAAGAGTAGTCACTGGCGTATTGTGACGAGCCAGTTGCTCGGCTACCATTGACCAGTCGTTTTCAGTTAGTGAGAGATCTGGAGAATGTGCTGGCCAGGGCAGCACTCGAACATTTTCTGCATCCAGAAAGGCCCGTACAGGACCTGCAACATGCGGTCGTGCATTATCCTGCTGAAATGTAGGGTTTCGCAGGGATCGAATTAGGGGTAGAGACACGGGTCGTAACACATCTGAAATGTAACGTCCACTGTTCAAAGTGCCGTCAATGCGAACAAGAGCTGACCGAGACGTGTAACCAATGGCACCCCATACCATCACGCCGGGTGATACGCCAGTATGCCGATGACGAATACACGCTTCCAATGTGCGTTCTACGCGATGTCGCCAAACACGGATGCGACCATCATGATGCTGTAAACAGAACCTGGATTCATCGGAAAAAACGACGTTTTGCCATTCGTGCACCCAGCTTCGTCTTTGAGTACACCATCGCAGACGCTCCTGTCTGTGATGTAGCGTCAAGGGTAACCGCAGCTGTGGTCTCCGAGCTGATAGTCCATGCTGCCGCAAACGTCGTCGAACTGTTCGTGAAGATGGTTGTTGTGTTGCAAACGTCCTCATCTGTTGACTCAGGGATCGAGACGTGGCTGCACGATCCATTACAGCCATGCAGATAAGATGATTGTCACCTCGACTGCTAGTGATACGAGGCCTTTGGGATGCAGCGCGGCGTTCCGTATTACCCCCCTGAACCCACCGATTCCACATTCTGCTAACAGTCATTGGATCTCGACCAACACGAGCAGCAATGTCGCGATACGATAAACCAGAATCGCGATAGACTACAATCCGACCTTTATCAATGTCGTAAACGTGATGGTACGCGTTTCTCCTCCTTACACGGCACATCACAACAACGTTTCACCAGGCAACGCCGTTCAACTGCTGTTTGTGTATGAGAAATCGGTTGGAAACTTTCCTGATGTCAGCACGTTGTAGGTGTCGTCACCGGCGTCAACCTTGTGTGAATGCTCTGAAAAGCTAATCATTTGCATATCACAGCATTTTCTTCCTGTCGGTTATATGTCGCACGTCATCTTCGTGTTGTAACAATTTTAATGGCCAGTAGTGTAAACAATGTCACTACTAGAATTGTTTGGATTTGTCTGGATCAAACCATTTCATTATAATCGTCGGATATAGGTGGAACCGTATAAACGTCATATACATTCTTCGATGGGAAAAAATTATTTCAGTCATAGACTTGGTCGGCTGGAATCCAAGTGCAGTAGCCGCCGGACCATTTGATGCACCGTCATTCCGAGAGATTTTCATTCATTGTTGACGTAGTGAGCCAGTTTCTCAACTTCTGAATACTTTGCTGAAAACAAAAATTTAAAAACGAAATTAATTTTAAAAATTATATTGAAAATTTTGAAATTGCTATGTCTCACCTCTCATTCTTTCTTGTTCATTTAATAATCTCAGTAGTTTGCGATAAGGCTGGTAGTAGTTGCAACCAAACAGCTTACAATCTCCTGGCAGTATCTTGCCTGAATACTTGCTCGCATTCATCTGTGGAAGTGATAGTACTGCCAGGATGAAATCCGTTAAATCACCATACACATGCGCGTCGACATCGGATGAGATTTGTCCAACCTGAAGAATATACACTTTGCTCTTTAATTAGAGCCGTATTTATATACAGACTTTTAAAGCATGGCATAACACTTCTCCCTTCTTTAGTGTGTACAGGGACTGCGATTGTTGTGTGCGGATGCGAGCCGAATTGGTGACACTTCACTCTCATCTTCAGGCTGCGACGGCTTCGGTTACACAGCTTGAGGCTGCAGTGGATGGGCACCACTGTTGTGGGCCGGCCGTGGGGGTCCAACGGACGTCCGAGTACTCCGATCGGTCCTCACCGGTGGCCAGCCCAGTTCATGCTCCCACTGAGGTTGACCCCCCACCTGTGGTCGAGTGGCAGGTCGCCCCGGGGCGAAGCAGGTGGCGAAAGATTTCCCAGGCGGCCGCACGTGAGGCCTCCCCGGTTTGTCTGACAAAAAGGGTTCCAGGTGCTGTCTGTGGCTGACACTATCGCTGAGCCAGATGCTGTCGCCTGTTTCAGAGGAAACAGCCTGCAAGATCCGGACAGTCACAAAGGGTTGGCTTATTGGTAGTTGGGAGCTCTAACGTTAGGCGCGTTAGAGGGCGCCTTGGCGACATGGCTGTCAAGAAGGGAAAGAAAACCAATGTGCACTCTGTGTGCATACTGGGTGGAGTCATTCCAAATGTGGAACGAGTCCTCCCGGGTGCTATGAAGATCACAGGGTGCAGCCAATTGCAAGTGGTTGCTCACGTCGGTACCATTGGTGTGTGTCACTTTGGATCAAAAGAGATTCTCTCTGGTTTCCGGCGGCTAACAGAAGTGGTAAAGGCTGCCAGTCTTCCTTGCAAGACGAAAGCAGAGCTGACCATTTGCAGTATAGTCGACAGGACCGATTGCGGACCTCTGGTACAGAGCCGAGTGGAGGGTCTGAATCAGAGGCACAGACGTCCTGCGACCGTATAGGCTGCAGATTCCTCGAATTGCGCCAAAGGGTGGTTGGGTTTCGGGTTCAGGTCAGGAGGCGGCTACACGGGTAGCAGGGGCTGTGTGGCGTGGACTGGGCGGTTTCTTAGTTTAGAGGATCTTGGGAAAACACAAGAAGAGCTTCAGTCACAAAGGGGGCAGGCCGAACACAGGAAGAACGTAGATACAGGAAGCATCGGTATAACGGTTGTAAATTGTCGTAGCTGTCTTGTGAAAGTACCAGCTACAAACGCTAATAGGAAGCACAGATGCTCAAATCGTTATAGGCACTGAAAGCTGGCTAAAGCCGGATATAAGCTCGGCAGAATTTTTTTGCGAAGAACCTAACGGTGTTCCGAAAGGATAGGCTAAACACGCTTGACGGTGGCGTGTTTGTTGGTGTTAAAAGTAGTTTATCTTGTCGTGAAATTGAGTGAGTGAGTTAGTATGGGCAGAGGTCATTGTTGGAAACCGGAACAAAATAATAATTGGATCCTTTTACCGACCTCCCAATTCGTGATACAGTTACTGAAAGGTTCAAAGAAAACTTGAGTTTTATTTCAAACACGCAGCCGACTCTTACGATTATAGTTGGTGGTGACTTTAATTTACCCTCGATATGTTGGCGAAAATAGTTTAATTCCGGAGGTACGTATAAAACATCATCCGAAATTGGGCTAAACGCATTCTCTGAAAACTATTTCGAGCAGTTAGTTTATGAGCCCATGCGAATAGTAAACGGTTGTGAAAACACACTTGACCTTTTAGCAACAAATAATCCTGAGTTAATAACAAGCATCAAAACGGATACAGAGATTAGTGAACACAGGGTTGTCGTAGCGACATTGAATACTTTAATCCTCAAATCCTCCAAAAATAAACGAAAAATCTACCTATTCAAAAAAGCAGATAAAAATTCACCTGACGCCTTCCTGAGAGACGATGTCCGCTCTTTCCAAATTAATAATATAAGTGTATATCAGATGTGGCTTGAATTCAAAGAAATAGTATCGGCAGCAATTAAGAGATTTATACCAAATAAATTAACAAATGGATCAGAATACGGTTGCAGAAATAACGAAACAAACATTCCAAATTTAAACAGACGCAAAATCCCCAAGATTGGCGATCTTTCACAAAAGCTCGAAATTTAGCGCGGACTTCAATGCGAGATGCTTATAACAGTTTCCACAACGAAACTTTGTTTCGAAACCTGGCAGAAAATCCAAGGAGATTCTGGTCGTATGTGAAGTATGCTAGCGGCAAGACACAATCACTACCTTCTCTGCGCGATAGCAATGGAGACACTATCGAAGACAATGCTGCCAAAGCAGAATTACTAAACACAGCTTTCCGAAATGCCTTCACAAAAGAAGACGAAGTAAATATTCCAGAATTCGAATCAAGAACAGCTGGTAGAAGTAAATATGCTCGAAGTAGTGAAGCAACTTATATCACTTAATAAAAGCAAGTCTTCTGGTCCAGACTGTATACCAATTAGGCTCCTTTCGGAGTACGCTGATGCATTAGCTGCATACTTAACAATCATATACAACCGTTCGCTCGACGAAAGATCCGTACCCAAAGACTGGAAAGTTGCACAGGTCACACCAATACTCAAGAACGGTAGTAGGAGTAATCAACTAAATTACAGGCCCATATAGTTAACGTCGATATGCAGCAGGATTTTGGAACGTATATTGTGTTGAAACATTATGAATTACCTCGAAGAAATTCCCCAGTACTGAACTGAACGTCAGCATTCCAAAAGCATTGCATTATAGGTTTCACTATGAATGGAAACCAAAGGTCTTTATCAAGACCTCACCTTGTGATTGTATCAATCAACATAGAAGGATTGTCTGTTGCCAAAGAAGAACTCCTGCAACATATTGCCAAGGAACCTAGGTGTGATATTTTATGTATACAAGAAACCCATCGAGATGACACCATGAGAAGACCAAAAATCCTTGGGATGAAACTGGCAGTTGAGCGACCCCATAGACAATATGGCAGTGCTATCTTTGTGAGGAACGATATAGCTGTTCTCTCTACCTCACTCACAGAATTCAACAATATTGAAATACTGTCTGTAGAACTGAATGGTTGTATTGTGTCGTCAATTTACAAACCCCCAGGAGCAGATTTCCAATTTTCACCTACAGACAACTACACCAATCAACAAGCTCACTTTATTGTTGGAGATTTCAATAGTCATAGCAGTGTTTGGGGTTATGCTGAGGACGACAGTAATGGTGAAGCAGTTTTGACTTGGGCTGATACCAACCATCTTAATCTTGTCCATGATAATAAACTCCCACCATCTTTTAACAGTGGGCGTTGGAAACGTGGGTATAACCCCGACTTAATTTTTGTTAGCGAGAACATAGCTCACCAATGCAGAAAAACTGTTCTAAATCCGATACCAAATACTCAACACCGCCCCATAGGCTGCCAAGTGTTTGCAGCCATTACTCCTAGAATCACATCATTCCGAAGGCGATACAATTTCAAGAAAGCAGACTGGCAGAAGTTTGCTGATCTCCTTGACTCAGAAGTTTCACGCATAGAACCCTCAGTTTCCAACTATGATGAGTTTGTAGAAGCCGTGAAAAGATGCTCAAGACTCTCAACTCCCAGAGGCTGTCGAGTTAACTACATACCTGGCTTGACAGAAGAATCCGTGAAGCATCTACATAACTATATCCAACTTTTCAATGATAATCCTTACAGCATTGAAACCTTAACTGCTGGCCAAAATTTATCCTCAGCCTTAGCCAAATCCAAAAAAGAACGATGGATAGAGCTACTCGAGAACCTTGATATGTCTAAAAGCAGTCAGAAAGCCTGGCAGTTGCTGCGACGCCTGAACAACGACCCTGTCCACAATCATGGCCATGCAAACATTGCACCAGATCAAATTGCTCATCATCTAGTTCAGAATGGAAGGGTCAATTGTTCTAAAGATAGAACAAAACTCAAAAGAGAACCTGAACGTGAAAACAACCATATATCAAATGACTTCATCTTACAAGAACTCAGAACCGCAATTCAGAAATGCAAAAATGGTAAAGCGCCTGGTCTAGACGACCTAATGATTGAGCAAATTAAACATTTTGGTCCCATCACGGAAAGATGGCTTCTGCAATTCTATAATGGTTGTCTGAAGCGGAAACAGATCCCTGCCATCTGGAGGAAAACTAAAGTTATTCCCTTACTAAAACCTGGAAAGGGTGCAGCTGATCCCAAGAACTACCGACCGATTTCGCTCCTTTGCCATTTGTATAAAATCTATGAAAGAATGTTGCTAAATAGACTCACTCCCATTGTTGAAAAACAACTCATACCTCAACAAGCAGGTTTCCGACCTGGAAAGAATTGTACAGCACAAGTCCTTAATCTGACTGAACATATTGAAGAGGGATATGAGAAAGGATACATTTCCGGGGCTGTCTTCGTGGATCTCACAGCAGCATATGACACCATTCAACATCGACAATTATTGCACAAAGTCTATTACATCACTAGAGACATTAATTTCACCAGAACTGTGCAGACACTTTTGGAAAACCGGCGATTCTATGTGGAGTTCCAAGGAAGAAAGAGTAGATGGAGAAGTCAAAGGAATGGCTTGCCTCAGGGTAGTGTCCTTTCCCCCATATTGTTCAACATATTTACAAATGACCAGCCTCAACCTTCTCTTACAAAGAGTTTCATCTATGCAGATGATCTTGCCTTAGTCACACAAGCCAGAGATTTTGACACAGTAGAAAACCAGCTTACTGTTGCTCTCAAGGACCTATCTGAGTACTACAGAGTCAATAACTTAAGACCGAACCCTGCTAAAACTCAAGTTTGTGCTTTCCACCTACGCAATCGAGAGGCCTATAGAAAACTTACAGTGTTTTGGGAAGATCAAGAGCTTGAACATTGTTTCTACCCCAAATATCTGGGTGTCACCTTAGATCGAACGTTGACCTACAGAAAACACTGCACTAACACCAAGCAGAAAGTTGCTGCTCGTAACAACATCCTGCGGAAGCTCACTGGCAGCGTTTGGGGTGCAGATCCCAAACTACTAAGAACATCAGCCTTGGCCTTGTGTTATTCCGCAGCTGAATACGCATGTCCTGTATGGTACAAGTCATCTCATGCAAAGCAGGTTGATGTGGCCCTGAACGAAACCTGCAGGACAGTAACGGGATGCCTCAAAGCTACACCTATTGATAAACTCCATAAACTAGCAGGTATTGCTCCTCCAGACATAAGGCGTGAAGTCGCAGCCAAACTTGAGAGACATAAAGCAGATCATAACACCGATCACCTGCTACATGGATACCAGCTACCAATTAGTAGACTCAAATCTAGGAGGAGCTTCATGAGAACTACTACACCCCTCACCGGTCGGACTGGAGCAGCCAGACTATCTCAGTGGACAGCAAAATCTGACAGTAACGATTGGATGACTCCTTCTGAGACCCTTCCTCCTGGTGGAAATCAAGTCTGGACAGTGTGGAAGTCTCTAAATCGGCTCAGGAGTGGCGTCGGACGAACTAAGGACAATCTGTTTAAATGGGGCTTCATGAAGGAATCTTCCACCTTGTGTGACTGCGGAGAAGAACAGACAACCAAACATTTAATTAACTGTCCTAGATGTCCTGTATCATGTTCCACACAAGAGCTTGTTGATGTTTCAGACAATGCTGCTGCCGTTGCACAATTTTGGGCTAATACCGTTTAGTTTGTTCTTTTATGATTTGACCTGATTTGTTATATTGTATATATTGTAAATATTGTTGTAATGTTTTTGACTCGAAATAAATAAAAACCTCGAAGAAAATGCTCTATTAACGCACAGTCAACATGGTTTTAGAAAACATCGTTCTTGTGAAACAAAACTAGCTTTTTATTCACATGAAGACCTGAGTGCCACTGACAAGGGATTTCAGATCGATTCCGTATTTCTGGATTTCCGAAAGGCTTCTGATACTGTACCACAGAAGCGGCTTGTAGTGAAATGCGTGCTTATTGAATATCGTCTCAGTTACGTGACTGGAGTCATGATTTCCTGGCAGAGAGTCATCGAGTAAACCAAAAGTGATTTCTGGCGTTCCCCAAGGTAGTGTTATAGGCCCTGTGCTGTTCCTTATCTATATAAACGATTTAGGAGACAATCTGAGCAGCCGTATTAGGTTGTTTGCAGATGACGCCGTCGTTTATCAACACATAAAGTCATCAGAAGATCAAACGAAATTGAAAAACGATTTAGAAAAGTTAACTGAATGGTGCGAAAATTGGCAATTGACCCTAAATAACGAAATGTGTGAGGTCATCCACATGAGTGCTAAAAGGAATCGGTTACACGATAAATCAGTCTAATCTAAAGGCCGTAAATTCAACTAAATGCGTAGGAATTACAATTACAAACAGCTTAAGATGGAAGGAGCATATAGAAAATGTGGGGAAGGCTAACCAAGACTGCGTTTTATTGGCAGGACACTTAGAAAATGTAACAGATCTAATAAGGAGACTGCTTACACTACTCTTGTCCATTCTCTTTTAGAATACTGCTGCGTGGTGTGGGATCTTTACAAGATAGGACTGACGGAGTGCATCTAAAAAGTTCAAAGAAAGGTAGCACGTTTTGTATTATCGCGAAATATGGGAGAGAGTGTCACTGAAATGATACAGGATTTGGGCTGGACGTCATTAAAAGAAAGGCGTTTTTCGTTGTGACGCAATCTTCTCACGAAATTCCACTCTCCAACTTTCTTCTCCGAATGCGAAAACATTTTGTTGACACCGACTTATATAGGGAGAAACGATCACCACTATAAAATAAGGGAAATCAGAGCTCGTGCGGAAAGATATAGGTGTTCATTTTTTCCGCGCGCTATGAG
Source organism: Schistocerca americana (assembly GCF_021461395.2). NCBI lineage: Eukaryota > Metazoa > Arthropoda > Insecta > Orthoptera > Acrididae > Schistocerca > Schistocerca americana. Next base: position 97,373,514 of record NC_060126.1, read on the forward strand.
AGATTGGAATAATAGAGAATTGTGAAGATGGTTCGATCAACCCTCTGCGAGGCACTTAAATGTGATTTGCAGAGTATCCATGAAGATGTAGATGTAGATGTAGATATAGAAATGAAGAGCGTGTCAAAACATGGAAAAGAGAAGCGACCGACGAGTTGCAGATTGGCATGAACTACTCTGACAAACGATCTGACTTTGAAGAGACCGTGTACAAAGCTTTCAAACCACTTTCATTAATTGGAAAATAGTGCCTAGTTTTAGAATTCTTAGAAGTAACGTCTCTATATGAATTTCGTGTAGGCGAGGATTTGATGTTCGAAGAATGTGTGCAGTTGAACACATTTCTTAAGGATGAAGAGCAGAATTTTTTAAAGTGAAGTCGGATGATAAGTGGATGAAATTTTTTCGACGTTATGAAAACAGTGAAGTAAGAAGTTGCCTGTTTCGTGTTTTTTATACCTCATTCCACTGCTGCTCTATATCGAATTTTCAGGCTGATGAGGGGCACTTAGCGAGCTGAGAGAAACCCTTTGCCAACTCCAACATTAGAAACTGAATTAATGGTGAAGATGATTCAGTCAGTTACGTGGCTGCAGTTTCGTTGTTTTATTGTCGTGGAAGAAGGGAAGATTCTACTGAGGAGGTTGAAAAGCGAGCAAAAATATCAATACGGTAAAATGCAGTGTTTTGTTTTATTGTATTTTGAATTTTAGCCTAAGTTCGTTTTGTCTAGGGTTCGTAAAAAAATCCCGATTTAGTTCAGAAAGAACCTGGCAACGCTGGTCGCGGGTACTGATGGGAACAACCGAATATAAACAGTCGAGTCAGTCGGTTGTTGGGAAAGAATCCCATCACTCGGCTGTACGTTTACTTATCGGTTGAATTATCCATTCATTCCTTCGATTGTAACCGACCTGTGGCAACAACCAACGAGTTTAAATTTCATAGAGTGGCTATGCCACCGCCATGTTTGAAGCAAATTGAATACCCATCAGGTATTTTATGTGTAATCAAGGGCGTCGTCTGCTGTTTCAGCCCCTTGAAACTTACTTCGACTAACTTCGAATTGCTCATGCCAGCTTGATTTTTTCTCAAAAAAAAATCGTCATCATCATTATCATTTAAGACTGATTATGCCTTTCAGCGTTCAGTCTGGAGCATAGCCCCCTTATAAAATTCCTCCAAGATCCCCTATTCAGTGCCAACATTGGTGCCTCTACTAATGTTAAACCTATTACTTCAAAATCATTCTTAACCGAATCCAGGTACCTACTCCTTGGTCTGCCCCGACTCCTCCTACCCTCTACTGCTGAACCCATGAGTCTCTTGGGTAACCTTGCTTCTCCCATGCGTGTAACATGACCCCACCATCTAAGCCTGTTCGCCCTGACTGCTACATCTATAGATTCCCAGTTTTTCTTTGACTCCCTCATTGTGGACACCCTCCTGCCATTGTTCCCATCTACTAGTACCTGCAATCATCCTAGCTACTTTCATATCCGTAACCTCAACCTTGTTGATAAGGTAACCTGAATCCACCCAGCTTTCGCTCCCATACAACAGAGTTGGTCGAAAGATTGAACGGTGCACAGATAACTTAGTCTTGGTACCGACTTCCTTCTTGCAGAAGAGAGTAGATCGTAGCTGAGCGCTCACTGCATTAGCTTTGCTACACCTCGCTTCCAGTTCTTTCACTATGTTGCCATCCTGTGAGAATATGCATCCTAAGTACTTGAAACCGTCCACCTGTTCTAACTTTGTTCCTCCTATTTAGAACAGGTGGACGGTTTCAAGTACTTAGGATGCATATTCTAAAAAAAAAAAAAAAAAAAAGCGGTAAACACGTGTGATTTGTAAGTACAATGGCAGCAACAAGGAAAGTCTTGTATTGGTCGATGTGTTTGGTTGTTGTATAAGTTCGTAGCCTTTTTCCGAAAGTTTAATAAACACAACACATACATAGTCATCAGTAATATATTCTCTCTGACTATTTACAAGTCTGCCAACGCTGAGCAGATGCGAAGAACTCGTCGAACCTTGTTTGGGGTGCATTTTCATCTGGAAAGCAAGTCCCTTGAAGTTTGTTCGAAAGAAAAGGGAAAATGTGGGAATCTATTAACTGAGAAGTCTGAACAAATATGTAAGTGGGAACACCTCTGTCTGGAAACTAGGTGAAAACATTGAATAAACTTGATACAACCGCCAGGGACTTGTGTCAGTCGATTATCTCACGTTATGAGAAACCACTGAAATCCAGAGAGTGGGTGACGAACATCCATACAACCGACGTGGCCGCAGAGACTGGTTACTCTCGACTCAAACAACCGATTGGCCAACCGGCTTTTAGTAAACATGCGGTTGTCCCGCGACTAGCGGTAAGTGCTGTACAGCTCAGAAGGCAGAACGAAGGTAAAAATTCCGGGTTCTGAACCCAACTCTAACGTCCCAGGCAGCTTTACGTGGGAGGACACCCCGTTGCAGAGTGAATGGTTTACTATGGGCAGTAAAAACGTACAGCGCACTACTAGCAAGCAAGAAAAAAAGTTGTGTGGTGGAACGGCGCCTATTCCCGTGCCCTGGGCCAAACCGCCGCCTCGCTAGCGACTACTCCGGGCCTCGGCTCCCTGGCTGAGACTTGGCTGCGCAGTTCGCTCTCATAGCACATCGCGTCTTACTGTCTCGATCGGCCTCGGCCGCGTTTCGTGCGGCGTCGCGAGGCGAGCAGAGCCCTGTCATCAGGCGGCTGTCGAGCACGGAGAACCCCCTCACACCCCCGGGTCAATGCTCGAGGACGTCGCCGCGGTCGTTCTGTAGCTCACAGGACGATCGAAACTGCGTGCACAGCCGCAGTTTTCTCCCACACAACGGCTCCCCAGTCGCTTGGGTTACAGGAACGCGCCACCGCTCCCAGCCGGGAGTAGCTTCCCTGGAAGCGTACGAGCTCCAACGTCGCACGGTACCTACAATGCGAATTTTCTGAACTGCCACCATAGTCATTTTAACTAAATTTAGTACATTCAGATTACTAAACAGTAAGACATTATCCAGTAAAAATCACGCTGGAGACGGAATAATATGACGCAAAAAATGCAGCTATGCCTACAGATAATTCTAAAACTGGGACAGCCAAAGCCAAAATACAGGGTTATTACAAATGATTGAAGCGATTTCACAGCTCTACAATAACTTTATTATTTGAGATATTTTCACAATGCTCTGCACACACATACAAAAACTCAAAAAGTTTTTTTAGGCATTCACAAATGTTCGATATGTGCCCCTTTAGTGATTCGGCAGACATCAAGCCGATAATCAAGTTCCTCCCACACTCGGCGCAGCATGTTCCCATCAATGAGTTCGAAAGCATCGTTGATGCGAACTCGCAGTTCTGGCACGTTTCTTGGTAGAGGAGGTTTAAACACTGAATCTTTCACATAACCCCACAGAAAGAAATCGCATGGGGTTAAGTTGGGAGAGCGTGGAGGCCGTGACATGAATTGCTGATCGTGATCTCCACCACGACCGATCCATCGGTTTTCCAATCTCCTGTTTAATAAATGCCGAACATCACGATGGAAGCGCGGTGGAGCACCATCCTGTTGAAAGATGAAGTCGGCGCTGTCGGTCTCCAGTTCTGGCATGAGCCAATTTTCCGCGGGCTACGCGTGAAACGTGCCCGCACGCGTTCAACCGTTTCTTCGCTCACTGCAGGCCGTCCCGTTGATTTCCCCTTACAGAGGCATCCAGAAGCTTTAAACTGCGCATACCATCGCCGAATGGAGTTAGCAGTTGGTGGATCTTTGTTGAACTTCGTCCTGAAGTGTCGTTGCACTGTTATGACTGACTGATGTGAGTGCATTTCAAGCACGACATACGCTTTCTCGGATCCTGTCGCCATTTTGTCTCACTGCGCTCTCGAGCGATCTGACGGCAGAAACCTGAAGTGCGGCTTCAGCCGAACAAAACTTTATGAGTTTTTCTACGTATCTGTAGTGTGTCGTGACCATATGTCAATGAATGGAGCTACAGTGAATTTATGAAATCGCTTCAATCATTTGTAATAGCCCTGTAGTTATACACTATTAACTGACAATTTGTACAGTGGACAGTTGTTTAAATAAAGCTGTTAAAACTATCAAATATAAAACTGAATGAAGGGTCCGATACTCCGCTGTAGCAACACTAGCCTGATGACCAGGATGAGTCTTACTGTATAAAGACAGATACAGCAAACTGTTGGAGTCCTAATTCAGTTTTGTATTTAATAGTTTTAACACGTGTGTTTAATTAACCGTCTGCTGTGTGATTTGTCAATGACCACGTACAGCTATGGCTACACTTGGCAGCGTCGCCGTTACGCCCACTAGATCAGTGGTTTCCACTTTTGCTAACAACGTTAACCCAGACGAGATGGAGTATGGTCCAGTAAGGGCGCCTTCAAGGCCCCACTCACACGAGCCACGGGAGACGCGCAGAGAGAAGCTGCTCCTTCGTCGTCGCTGACTGTCGCGCCTGCCTCGCCGCCGTACTCCGGTTGTGTCATGCAGTCTGCTGACCGGGATGACTCTCTTTTACTTATGTTACTGAATAAGAAAAAAAGGAGTTAGTTTAAAAGTAAACACAAGGTGCCACTATTTCTCGAAGGAAGAGTAGTTAAAGGTTTACTGAGAAGGCAGTCACCGACCCAGCTGACTGTGCGTCGCTTAATTACAAAAACAAAAACTTGCTCTCGATACTGTTCCTGGCTGTGTGTTATTTACTCCACAGATTCATGCTCATTGACGACGTAACAAATAGAAAATCGCCAGACTGATTTGTGTTTCGACAATTCATTGCTTCATAAAAAGTTAACTGACGATGAAATTAAATTTCCTCAAAGCAGGCAGTTACATAAAGGCTCTCATTATTTTCCTCTTGTAATTGTTGTTGATTAGTTTCTGTGCGTCATCTTTCTTGCTGCGTTAATACAGACACAATTTCTTGTCAGAGAGTTTTCGGGTAGTCTCTGTGGGGCTAGAAGATACACTTAGGTGACACAAGTCACGGGACAGCGACATGTACGTATACAGAGACGGCCGCTTCCACAGACCGTGCTTTCGAACGCCAACGTTCAGCGTGCCGAGTTCAGCGTGCTGCTGAACGCTCAGGAACCCCGCGAGTTGCGCACACGGGACGTCGGCCTCCACGTGGTGTACGCGATCGCAGCGAACTGCTTACGAAATGGGCGCGCGTAAAATTCCTTCATTAGGTCCACGAGACACACATTTTCTCCAATGTCCACAAGCTAGTCATGTTCCTCTGTCTGTGGTATACATAAAAAAATTCAACATCCATGGACATTTTTTCAAGGCAGACAGGAAATTACGATGTCCCGTCAATAAGGACATCGCCTTCTAAAAATTCCACGATAAACAGTGCGATACAAATTTACAATGATTCTCCATATAAGATAAAAACTATTTCATGATTCTCACTTTTACTTTGTCACTGTTGGTACTCAGAAGCCAATCGAACAAACTCACTCCACGAAAAAGGCGCACTTATATATGGACATGAATGGATGCTGGTGATCAAACAGGATTCTTACGTTCGTGTCGCGTGACCGAATCGTACTTAGACGTATCAGGGGTTCCATATCACACCAACTGCACACGCCCCACACCGTTACAGAGCCTTCATCACCTTGAACAGTCCCCTGCTGACATGGACTCAATGAAACAATTCGAAGGCAGACTCGTCCGACAAAGCAATATGTTTCCAGTCATCAACAGTCTAATCTCAGTGTTGACGGGTCCAGATGAAGCGTAAAGCTTTGTGTCGTGCAGTCATCAATGGTACACGGGTGGGCCTTCGGCTTCGAAAGCCCATATCGATGATGTTTCGTTGAATGATTCGCACACTGACACTTGTTGATGTCCCGGCACTGAAATCTGCAGCAATTTGCGGAATGGTTGCACTTCTGTGACGTTGAACGATTCTCTTCAGTCGTCTTTGGTCCTTCTTGCAGGATCTTCTTCCGGCCCCAAAGATGTCGGAGTTATGATGTTTTACCAGATTCCTGATATTCACGGTACACTCGTGAAATGGTCGTATGGGAAAATCATGGCCACCTCAGAGATGCTGTGTACCATCGCTAGAGCAGTGATTACAGTACCGCGTTGAAAATCACTAAATCTTGATAACCTGCCATTGCAGCAGCAGTAACAGATCTAACAACAGCGCCAGACACGTCGTGCATTCATCCTTGATAGTTCTACAACGATTTCTTTGCCATAAATATTTAAAATCCACACACCACAAGAAAGGTCAATTATTCGGTTCCTTTCTTTCTAGAATTCTACTCCAATTGTGCAGCTCGCAATTACACCTTTTAGTATTAGGAACGTGCAACTTATGGCTGCATTACCTATCATTAACGCAACCTGCGCCCGCCATTTTGAAGTCTGCGATTTAGTACTAATAACGCCAGAAATCTTGCAGTTTGCACGGGTAAAGTTGGTATACACTTTTTATCCCTGATCTTATCATAAAGATTGCTATTCACATCGTTCGTCGTAGCTTCGGTATCAATTATTATTACAGTGGAAAATCCTATATTTACACTCACAGATCCTTGTACTAGATCTTTCATTTGTTCATTGCATGTGCCTGTGTCATTACACAATTCGTCGTTATACCGTAGCATTCTTGTATTGCCGTCTTGTCGCTGCCCTCACACCATTCCTGCTTTTTTGCCTACTTCTGTTGTTTATTTGTGGGTTCCGTGATTCTCTTTCACCACTTTTAGTCATACCACAAAATATATTTTAGGATTACATTCACTCACTTTGCCTCCATTAGCGTAGTTATTCTTGCGGCGTAGTCAACGCCGGCACGCCAGTCGGGATCACCAGAGAAGAGACGGCTCTGAGAAGAGGTCAGCCAATCGCACGCTGACCGACAACGCGGCGGCAGCGCCCCCTACGTGAGGATGACATATGCGCTGTGCCCAGCTGGTGGCAGTCCACTTCGATAGCAGCGCCAACGTTAGCCACTTCGGTAGCCGATGCATCGTAGCAACTTCGTTAGAAATCTCTACGTAGCACAGACTTGCGTTTGTCTATTCTGAAGAAGACTGATTATTTTGTAGGTCGCCCTTTGCTTGCGACATATCTGTATAATCGAAGTTAAGTGTTTGTATTTGTCTAGTTGTAATAAAACTAATTAATATGAGATGTTTGAATGTTTGTCTAGCGAACCGAGTATGCAGGATTTCTAGAAACAACAGTTATAAATACTGAAGTGTTGGCAGAAGAGCCAACACCGTGTTGCTAGAGGAGGCCGAAATGCACGCGTTTATTTACACGCAGACTGGCGTGAGGTCTGGAACAGGTCAGAGAAATAAGACTAGCAAAACAGGAGGTACTGGTAGAATACTTAACTTTAATCCACAATCGTAGAACATCGCTCTTGATTGTACATGCTTCATAAGATAAATATCCAATGCTATGGCGCCTTGCTAGGTCGTAGCAAATGACGTAGCTGAAGGCTATGCTAACTATCGTCTCGGCAAATGAGAGCGTATTGGTCAGTGTAGCTTCGCTAGCAAAGTCGGCTGTACAACTGGGGCGAGTGCTAGGAAGTCTCTGTAGACCTGCCGTGTGGTGGCGCTCGGTCTGCAATCACTGACAGTGGCGACACGCGGGTCCGACGTATACTAACGGACCGCGGCCGATTTAAAGGCTACCACCTAGCAAGTGTGGTGTCTGGCGGTGAACCCACAAATACTACAGTTGGCAATGTTAAATTATCTTGCTTAGCTTGCGAGAAGAAGCGCGCTGGAATGTCAAACTAGCGTCGCATCGACACACAAAACAAGCTTCACAAAGAACGCTTTTATTTTGTGTGAATAATAAAGAAGTGAATATTTAAATATGTACTCGGCGAGGGTTTCTACTGCTTGTCTTCGTGCTAACCAAACCCTACCTTGGCCAGCGACGCCGCCGGATCTCTCGACAGTTGAGAACTTCTAGAGCATTATGGGCGGGGGCCCTTCAACCAGCTCGCAATTTTGACGATCTAACGCGCCAATTGGACAGAATTTGGTACGGTTTCCCTCAGGAGGACATCCGACAACTCTTATTTCTCCTAAACAAACCATCGAAATTTTCTGAAATTGTAATCATTTATTTGTCTGTACATGCGCATCACGTCTATTGATTTTTTCGTGGTGCGTCGATTTTTACCAATACAGTGCAATACAGTTTTGCTTTGAATTACTATTACGTTTTTCTTGATTACCCTGATTACTTTAAGCACTTTTTTTGCGAAACTAGCCCATTTTTTCCATTTCCTACTCCTTCTATTGTCTATGAAAAAACCCATGGTGTAATTTATAGGAATTCTTGTCTACGCTCCGCTCGACTATTTGGATAGAAAAGTTTCAAGAGGGAACCTCAAGTGACGAATCTCGGAATGTAATGCAACCCCCGCTAAGTATTGCTCCAATACGGACAGCGAACACAAAATTAGACCTTGGCAGCTGCTGTAGGATTTTGATTTGGTTTTCAGTAATGGGTTGAGTGACTCACGAGGAAAGTCAGTTTATATAATTTACTAATATATCTTGCTAATTGGCTGAACTATGATGAAGTGAAAACCATGCCTTCGCCATCTAACAGTGAAAGGAGTAAGTACGCTGACTACTGCTCCACGCTGGCAGCAGCATCTGCAATGTTTCCCAGCAAAGTAATAGCTGTATTGCTAATTGATGCAGGATTGCACTTCCATTGTTTGGGATGAGGTTGCGATATCCCACAAAATATGCAATAAAGCCTTCCACAGAGCAATAATTTATACATTTTCGTAACAGTAATAGCTGTAAGGCCGGCTTTACCGTTTTCTTCTCCGGAGACTTCCGTTAAACATTACCAGAAATACCAACAGGGGAGAGAGCAGACAAACTCATCGAATCTGCGATTTCCAATTAGCGTAGCACGTTAATATAACTTCAAAATTAATAAAATAAATGAAAAATTACATTACCAAATACAAAATTGCACAAAAAATTTAAACTTAAAACATGAAATTAATGTATTCTCGAAAGTCTTGGAATCCCCGGCACCGATGTCTTAGCGGCATTACTATTGATAACAGGCAAAAGTCGTTGAGATTTTCGATTCCCGTGATGGACGACCTATCTATACACATAATTAAATTTGTACGGAATTCTTTTAGCGCGACTCCTACTGCCTCCTGCCTGGTTTTCTTATGCGGCCCGCCATTAATTTCTCTTCAACTCAGATGAGCATTTACGTCTTCAACTGTTTGTTGGTTATATTCCGATGTCTATGTTCTCTATAGTTTTTACCATCTACAGCTCCTTTTAGTAGCAAGGAAGTTGTTCCCTGATACTTCAAGAAACGTCCATCATCGTGTGGCTTCTTCATCTCAGTGTTTGCCATATATCCTTCTCGTCGCTGATTCCGAGCAGAAACACCTCATTGCTTAACCTTATTAGTCCACCTAATATCCAGCATCCGTTTATAGCGCCACATCTCAAACGTTTCGATTCTCTTCTTTTCCGGTTTCCCCACAGTCCGTGATTCACTACCATGCAATGTTGTTGCTCCATACGTACATCCACAGAAATTTCTTCCTCAAATTAAGGCTGAAGTTTGATACTGTACCAGTTAACTTCTTTTGGCCGAGAACCCGTCTTCGCCTAGGCGAGTGTGGTTTTAATGTGTCTACTTAGTCCTCCTTGTGCTATTTTGGTACCCATCCAGATAGCACACTGGAGCCACATTCGGAAGGACGACGTTTACATCCCGGCCATATCATGGCCAGACGCCATCATTATTTTTTTTGTGTGATTTCTCCAAGTGGCTTAAGGTAAAGTGAGCAAACGTCACGATTTGGCCGGGACAGTTGAGACTTTTGCATTAGAGTCCCCTTGTCCACCAATGGGTTCTGCAGGGTCGCTTAGATGTTCTGGTTTTCAGGAATCAAATTCTCGCTCGTGTAAGAATTCAGTATATAATTTTTATATTTATAGCATTGAGAAAGTGTCTATACTTTATTTCAATATCAATATACAATGAGCAGTGGACAGATCATTTTAATGCCTGTTAGAATACAGATAGTTTCGGAGTGTGTTAATATGCAGCAGTTTGTCACATACAAGAAACAGAGAATGAAGTATAGAAAAAACTGTCGCTGATATGCGTTGAATATGAAAGTTCCAGCTCTTCACAACCAAACATGTATCTTACGAAAATATTTCGAAGATTGTGGAATTTCTATTGTTTCCTCCAGCTGAACTTATTTTTTCTCTGATGAGGAAGATATTGACAACTGAGAAAACTCAAATAAAAGTATAGACTTTGAAAGCGATAATAATGGTCTAAGTTACTTTGAAATACAGTCGGATGGAATCCTATGACTTCTTAAACTTAAAGGCAAGCAAAGATTTGCTGAATCAAATTCTTTCATCACAGAGATATAAAAATCTGACTCATAAAAATTGCGTGTAATTACTTAAGCAAATGTGTCCTGTTTACCAGCTTTTAAGTGGATTATAATTATATAGTAACCATGAATGCTCTTATATTTTAGGTTATGTTTGTTGTATTATCATTTGGTGCCTCCGGTTCACTTCGTTGTAAGCTTCAATAATATATAACAATTACAGCGTATGTTGCGTTACAGTGAGTGAGCAGTTATAAAAATGGTCCCAGCTTCGACTCCCAGAAATGTGGTCACGATAATTAAGGCGAACGTCGCGGTGGCTGCTTTGTAAGACCCCAGCAGAAGTCCTTCCGCCTCTATCCTTCATCCGCGCTTGTGATGTCTCTAATCATCTTGATGTCGGTAGGATGTCTTTGGTTTGTTATTTTGCTCCAAGGGTAGCGAAATTCCTTGACTTCGTCCATTCGAGGTTATCAATTTTTATGTCATGTTTATAGCTAATATCATTTCTGCTATTACTCAATACTCTCGTCTTCTTTAGATTTAATTGCATTTCATATTCTGTACTCATTAGACTACTTATTCTATTCAACAACTCCCGTATTTCTCCTTCACTTTCAGTGAAGATAGCAATGCCATCAGTGAATCTTATCACTGAAATCTTTTCGCCATGAATTTTCATCTCAGTCCCGAACCTTTCGTTTATTTCTCTCAATGCTTCTTCAGTGCATAGGTCGAATACTGGCGGCGAAAGGCAGCATCCCTGTCGTACACCCTCTTTCATTCTGACACTTCGTTCTTAATCTTCCATTCTTAATAATTCCTTTTGCTTCTTGTACATGTTCAATGTCACCAGTCTGGCCCTACAGCTTACACCCATTTTTCACAGGAATTCCAATCACAGAAATCCTGCACCATTTTACTTCGTCGGACGTTTCTACCAGTTCAACGAATCCCATGAACGTGTCTTGCTTTTTCTTTAGGTTTTGCTTCCGCTATCAATCGCAACGTCAAAACAGTCTGCCTGGTGCCTTTACTGACGATATCTGACATTGTCAGAACAGCAGAAAGCGATAGCAAGCAGATAATCAAATGCAAAACTATAAAAATTTCAGAAAAACTTTCTGTAAAGTTGACTGGCTTGGGTCACTTGCGATGACTGCCGCCAGTCAGGGTACGTCATCATAGATACTTAAATAACAGCTCTGATTAAATTCAGTTTGTTCATTTAAATGCGATCGGGCGCGGCAGCGATAGCCCGAGGACTCAGGGTTATAATACCAACAACCTCCATCTACCAGTGTCTTGTACAAACTCAACAACAGCTCTTTCTGCTGTCAGTTTCCATACATTATTAATTGTTCCATGTTATAAAATGCCGAATAAATTTATTACTTTATATGGTTTTATTAATAAATGACGATGAATTACATAGTGTATTAAATCACATTATTTGTTTGCTTTGTTTATTTTAATGACACGACATTTATAATCTTGCAAAATCGCAAACTCTGTAATGAAGTTTGATATTCTTTAATCTCAAGGTCTTTCCAAATCCACCTCAAACAGTTTAGCTCCTGGTGTAACTAACGGCTCCTCAACCTCTCAAAAATCCAAGCAGTAATTATAGTATGAACCAACCGGACCTTCCCCCTCCGTGAGTTCTACCTTACAATTTACAACAGTCCTATCCAGCTAATTAACACACTAAAATATCTTGGACTAGCCCTCGACCTACAGCTAATTTGGAAACCTCACCTACTAACCATCCAACGGAAAGCCCATAATAGACTAGAACTACTAAAATTATTAACTGGCTGAACTTGGGGATTACGCCCCTCAGCTATTCTCCACATCTACAAAAGCCTGATCAGACCTATCCTTCCCTACACCTACACACACTCCACACCCTGTCCCAATACAACTTCAGTTCCCTCTCGCAGACAGTGAGATCCGCGACGATATTTATCCCTCTTACCAACTTTAGCTCTTCCCGCCCTATCCCTGTCCACATCAGAGTTCCCTCCCCTCTTCATCCATCACCATCCCCTCTGTCTTGCAACCACTCCCCCACCCCCCACCCCCATTTACACGACACACTACTGTTCACGCTCTGTCTTTCCCACCGACTGTATTTCCTACTATCCACCTCAGCTTCTACTTCTCATCTCCATAGTGTTTCCTGTGTAACAGACTTCTATGTTTCTACCCACACTCCTCAATCCTTGGGAATATATTCTCTCCTCCGGCAATTCCTCTCACCCTGGAGCAGGTCTTTCAGTTTTTAAGTGTAAGTTCAGTGCTTCGGTGTTTTATCAGAAGAACTTCACTTTCCTGCAATGTGTTTTTAAACTATGTACATTTCCGTTTTTTTAAAATATCAGTCTGTGCTTTTTAATTTAAAGTAGAACACAATCCCAGATTTTGTTTATATTTCTCACTGTAAAATATTTTAATTCGTTTGGCTGAAGCGCGGAGAATTGTACTACTGAGAGCCCTCCTTCCACCTATCTGGAGCAGGGGGATGAAATAGCAATAAAGGGGAAAAATCATATTCTTCATCCTTTGCGATATGTATTAACATAACTTTAATTAATTTCTGTCTTTTAAAAAAAGAACGAGGAAGAGAAAAATCTTTATATCTTATATACTAAAACGCTAACGATCGGCACTTTCTGTAACTGCTAACTTGTCATTTTCATTCAACATAACGGTAAGTATTGCAGTAACTCTCAGTACGTGGGCGTCTGGTGTCATCCAGTGTATGATTTTGAATAATCAGATTACTTTTATGCGCTGTTAACTAAAAGCAAACGTGTCGTTTACTTCTTCGTTTTCAAAGGCAAAACCCTGCTTGCAGTTACTGACTGCATCGAAAATAACTGCTTGGACTTTTCAGTGCATAAAATTTTTACGACGCTTACAGGCCTTTTGTTCCAATTGCTGTCACAAATAGCTTGTTTGTTCAACGAACTGATCTTTCTTCTAAATAATTATGATTTTTCCTGAAGATTTAAAATAAGAATGTTATGGATCATACAACGTTGTTGTATACTCCTAGCGCATTTGTAATACTACATTGGTATGTTAATTCCCCGTGAAATTTTTAAATGTAAGCCAATAACAGTTTTTACTTCTGATAACTTTTCTCTTGTTTTGTTTGTTCTCAGATCTGAAGATGGTAGTTAAGCTACGGTTATAACTTCGCAAAAAATTTTTAATTTGAAATGCGACTGAGAAAATACAAGAAAATTTTGAAAAGTTTTAAAAAATTTTGTAGGTGGTTTTTAAACTTTTTATAATGTTACATTTGATTGTGCCTTTACCTTTCCTAAGGCCATACTGATTGTCATCTAAGAGATTCTCTGATAGCCTACACCAAACTGTGTCGTGATCAGAAGTTGTGACATTCTTTTTTTTAAAAAAATTCTTTATTTCATAACATAATAATTATACAAAATGACCCACCACCTTAATGATTAGTGGGTCCTATATTTCTAGTCTTACAATAGCAGCTTCTACATTCTACTTAACTACAGACAGTACTATAATTATTACTAGGCAGACTACTTATTTTACTAGTGTTAGCATAATTTCTAGTTACTACGAAAGGTTAGTATTAACTGCCTGCAGCGTTACAGTTGTGCTAGTGTTAATAATATAAACCTACTTGGATGCCTCGCTCATAGAGCTAATCCCTATGAGCATACCACTGGCACAGGGCAGGCAAGAAGTTATTTACCGCTGCAGGTTCCTAACTTACTATCCTATTCTAATTAACTAAATCTACTTCTTATTCTACGTCATAATCGGTGCGTTGTCTCAGTTCAGGATCACCCCAGTCCCCTTGGTCCTGCACGTGGCGGATTCCAACTGTAAAGTCGACCTATCCACGAACAGGCGGTACGGGATTGGGGCAGTGGTCACAATCGGTGATTTCTAGTTATCTAGTCACGAAGGTCTCCCAGAAAAGTTTTCAATACTTTTTGTGATCCTCGTTGGCTAGCGTATTCAGTCTCTGAAAGGTCTCCTCTTGTCTTAGAAAGTCATAAGTGTTTGTACTTGGTAGTTGTCGTCTCAGTGATTCGGCTACATCATCGAAAAGGGGGAACTCGTAAACCACATGGTCAGGAGTCCCCTCCGGTGCGCCACAGTCGCACGCGGGCGTTGCCCTTTTCCCAAACCGACATACACTCCTGGAAATGGAAAAAAGAACACATTGACACCGGTGTGTCAGACCCACCATACTTGCTCCGGACACTGCGAGAGGGCTGTACAAGCAATGATCACACGCACGGCACAGCGGACACACCAGAAACCGCGGTGTTGGCCGTCGAATGGCGCTAGCTGCGCAGCATTTGTGCACCGCCGCCGTCAGTGTCAGCCAGTTTGCCGTGGCATACGGAGCTCCATCGCAGTCTTTAACACTGGTAGCATGCCGCGACAGCGTGGACGTGAACCGTATGTGCAGTTGACGGACTTTGAGCGAGGGCGTATAGTGGGCATGCGGGAGGCCGGGTGGACGTACCGCCGAATTGCTCAACACGTGGGGCGTGAGGTCTCCACAGTACATCGATGTTGTCGCCAGTGGTCGGCGGAAGGTGCACCGGACCGCAGCGACGCACGGATGCACGCCAAGACCGTAGGATCCTACGCAGTGCCGTAGGGGACCGCACCGCCACTTCCCAGCAAATTAGGGACACTGTTGCTCCTGGGGTATCGGCGAGGACCATTCGCAACCGTCTCCATGAAGCTGGGCTACGGTCCCGCACACCGTTAGGCCGTCTTCCGCTCACGCCCCAACATCGTGCAGCCCGCCTCCAGTGGTGTCGCGACAGGCGTGAATGGAGGGACGAATGGAGACGTGTCGTCTTCAGGGATGAGAGTCGCTTCTGCCTTGGTGCCAATGATGGTCGTATGCGTGTTTGGCGCCGTGCAGGTGAGCGCCACAATCAGGACTGCATACGACCGAGGCACACAGGGCCAACACCCGGCATCATGGTGTGGGGAGCGATCTCCTACACTGGCCGTACACCACTGGTGGTCGTCGAGGGGACACTGAATAGTGCACGGTACATCCAAACCGTCATCGAACCCATCGTTCTACCATTCCTAGACCGGCAAGGTAACTTGCTGTTCCAACAGGACAATGCACGTCCGCATCTATCCCGTGCCACCCAACGTGCTCTAGAAGGTGTAAGTCAACTACCCTGGCCAGCAAGATCTCCGGATCTGTCCCCCATTGAGCATGTTTGGGACTGGATGAAGCGTCGTCTCACGCGGTCTGCACGTCCAGCACGAACGCTGGTCCAACTGAGGCGCCAGGTGGAAATGGCATGGCAAGCCGTTCCACAGGACTACATCCAGCATCTCTACGATCGTCTCCATGGGAGAATAGCAGCCTGCATTGCTGCGAAAGGTGGATATGCACTGTACTAGTGCCGACATTGTGCATGCTCTGTTGCCTGTGTCTATGTGCCTGTGGTTCTGTCAGTGTGATCATGTGATGTATCTGACCCCAGGAATGTGTCAATAAAGTTTCCCCTTCCTGGGACAATGAATTCACGGTGTTCTTATTTCAATTTCCAGGAGTGTAGATAAGTCGGATAGGGGCCATGACCAGTGATAAAGTGGAACAATCCCCGAGTTGGCTCGAAGTATTTCATCTTCAATCTTTCCTTAACATCTGGCAGGAGCTGAAAGGTTCTTCTACCAGTTTCATCTGACTCCCATATCTCCTGCCATAGATCTTCACCCCTTCCCCGTATCTCTCCTTTTTCCCTGACTGGTGCCCCCATAATTTCCTCTACTTTGGTGATATCTTTTTTGGCCCAGTACCAAGCGGCCTGTTCCCTGATCTTAATATCTAAAGGGCAGAGCCCCATTATGATTAGCAGTGCTCCACCCGGAGAAGTTCTATATGCTCCTACGGACCTTAATATCATGTTCCTTTGTACTCTTCTCACCGTCACGGCAGGCACCACCCTCGTGAACCTGTGAGCCCAGACTCCCGAGCCATAACCCACTATTGACGTCAGTATACTATTATGATAGAGCTTAATTAGATGAGGTGGAAGGTGGAATCTCTTATGTCCAATGGAAATCAGGTTATTTAGTAGTTGCAGTGCTATCTGGGTTACGGTTTCAATGTGCCTTGCAAAGTTCCACCTTTCATCGATGATGATTCCCAAGTAGCGCGTTTCTCGTCTCCGAAGTACCGGCGTACCGTCAATTCTCACGGTCGGGTTTCTCATTAACTGTCCTTTGAGTAATACGTAAGTCGACTTGGTTGGTGAGATAGTCATCTTGGTGTTGCGGCACCATTGTTGTAGTTTGTCTATTGCTGTCTCAATTTTCGGTTCTATGTCCTCGCGACTTCGGCCGCCGACCAGCAGGAGGAGGTCGTCAGCGTAGGCTATCACCTCTCTTTATCGTTCGTTCGTTGCGTTTTAATTTTTTCATGTTTTCTACTATGTCACGCTAGGCGAATTACTCGACAGTACATGAAAATGGTCGCGGCAGATTCCTCCCGTGTAGCAAGCCAGACCTTACAATTGCCTCTCCCACGATAAAACAGGCCACAGTAAATGATTCACTCGTATTCAAAGTTTTATATTATCCAAACTACTAAATATGCAGATACTATCTGTATTAGGCATGTGTTGCAATGCCACAAGCTGATTTAAAATTTTGACACAACGTTGCATTGGAATTGGCCCATGGTTTCATATACTTTTTTTAAATACGTTTGCGAAATGTGCTGCGGGTAGCTTTAGTAGCAAAGAAGTAATAAAACATCATGCGTAACGCGGCAATTTCTCACGCGTCTCATTGTTTATGACGTATTGCCTGAACTATGTGCCGTACAGTGATATAAACTTGCCAGCACATTTAGTGATATATGTGGGTACTGGATGCAAAATATACTGCGAAAAGAGTTATCAGTAACGATGTTATACGTTAAAACGTTATGCGTGATGCAGCAGTTTTACGGGGTTTCATCACTTCGAAGGGGCTGTCAGCGAGAAAAATGTTCGTAAGGGTTTAAAATTATGAATTGTGTAAAGCTTGTTACCAGTCGCGAAGTGCTCTCATTCTCAAGTACTGGATGAATAAATCTGGGTACTTTCAGTCTGTGGCATCTCATTGTTTATGACGTCATACCTGCTGAACTATGCGTCGCACTCTTTTTTGGGGTGGGGGGTGGGGGGGGGGGGGGGGAGGTTCAAAAAATGGTTCAAATGGCTCTGAGCACTATGGGACTTAACATCTACGGTCATCAGTCCCCTAGAACTTAGAACTACTTAAACCTAACTAACCTAAGGACAGCACACAACACCCAGCCATCACGAGGCAGAGAAAATCCCTGACCCCGCCGGGAATCGAACCCGGGAACCCGAGCGTGGGAAGCGAGAACGCTACCGCACGACCACGAGATGCGGGCGGGGGGGTGGGGGGGGGGGGAGGGTCTAGGAACCTTCGAGAGGCGCAGAACAGCTCAACAAAGTTTCATCGCAAGCGGATGAGTCGTTTAGGAACGCATACAGGACAAACATATAAAGATACATTTATTTATATTTATATAGATGATCGATACATGAATAGAGCTATAAACTCATCGATTTCGCATTGAACCCACGAGTTGGCATTACAGGTGCAGTGCCTATACAAAATGGCGACAAAGCGAGAAAAGAGTTTTTGTGTGTTGGAATATGCGAGATGTTTATCGGTTAGAATAGCGCAGCGTGCATTCAGAAGGAGTTATGGAAAAGAACTGCACGGCGCGCCATCGACAGTTTAGGGACTCTGGTTGTCTCTGTAAACAGAAAGGTACCGGTCGATCAAGTGTGCCAGACGCTACCGTGGAAAGGATAAGGAAAGTTTCGTGTGCAGTTAAAAAAAAAAAAATTAATTAAATTAAATTAAATTAAAAATAAAAATCAACATCAACGGCCTGCGCAAGCCGCGAAATGGAAAACCGCAGCACACTGTGTGGAAGATTTAGCGGCGGCGGTTGTACGGGGTGTTAAAAAAGTCACTCCGCAGTGCCGTATGATTGTTAGCCGCGCGTACCGTATGCCGCAGTGAATATACCGAAATGAAACTCACTGCAGTATCGTTCTGAGTTTATTGTCTCGTTGAAAAATATAGGACCCACAATCCGACGTCTAGAAAATGCATATGGTTCAAATGGCTCTGAGCACTATGGGACTTAACATCTGTGTTCATCAGTGCCCTAGAACCTAGAACTACCTAAACCTGACTAACCTAAGGACATCACACACATCCATGCCAGAGACAGGGTTCGAACTTGCGACCGTAGCAGCAGCGCGGTTCCGGAATGAGCGCCTAGAAGCACTCGGCCACCACGGCCGGCTAGAAAATGCTATCCAAACGCCTATTTTCCCAGAATGAAGTGGTTCCTCATGAGTACACAGTGGATTTGTAGTACTACACATACGAGAATTTTGCTAGTTCATGTACCCGGTAAATGAAACCATGCCTCATCAGTGAAAAACGTTTCATTAAGAGTATCCCTTCCATTTTGTTGAACGAAATTTTTGAACCATTGACAATAATGCAGTTTCTTGCCATGAACAGTATTTTTCATTTCTTGCACGACTCTCACTTCGTATGGGAAAAGTTCTAATTTTCTCCTTACAGCTGCGTGGGCCGTTCCGACACTAACATCGATTTCCTGGACGAGTTTTCTTATTGACTTGATTTGACACATGGACATTTTATCGGAAATATGGAGTAGTTTATCCTCAGACAAAACGCTAGGACGACCACTTCTCGGTGCATCTGTCACTGAACCCGTACTTCGAAATTTGACAATCAAATGTCGCACAGTATCGCGATGTGGGGGTGTTGTCTCCCGGAAAACTGATTTAAATGTTTGACGAACTGAAACTGAGTATTTACCGCCAGCTTTGAACACTTGTTCGACTAAAAACAAACGTTCTTCAATGGTTAGCATTTCAACACTGACAAAAACCAAACAAACGAACAAAGGAACCAAACTTAAACGTTCACGTCAACACGACACACACCAACGATACTACTGACGCTGGCTGAGATAGACGGAACAGTGGAATGCTGGGAGAGTCCACTTGAAGGGAAGTAACCCAGGCAGGCAAACAATCATACGGCACGCGCGGCTAACAATCATACGACACTGCGGAGAGACATTTTGAACACCCCGTTATTTCAAATAGTACCGTCTACAGGTCGTGTTACTATTAAAACCGGAAGATAACGGCCTGTGCCTTCAATTTTGCATCACAGTGCAGGGAGTACTTGAAGATGAACATTTCGCCTCCAAGTTGATATTCAGGGGAACCAACCGCCCAGTTACATGGAAAGGTTAATCACCACGTTACATTGTAAGAGTATAGGACACTGGAAATCCTCAAGAAATTGTGGTGCATGAACGAGATTCACCGAAGGTTAATGTTTTCTGTGCGATGTCACCCATGAAGCTGTACGGGTTGTATTTTTTCTGTGAGAGGACCGTGACGGATATGTCATCTTGATATGTTTAGTTGTGGTTCTTTCCACAACTGACTGCTGATTATTCCGAGAATTTTAACTTCCAACAAGACGGTGCACCCTCTCACAGGAGGATCCATGTTTGTCGCTACCTAAATGACGAACTTGGCTTCTTTTGCGTTGCTTGCCCTCCCCCTACTAAAGGTCACCTAACCAAACGCATTGTGTTTTTCTTTTCCTTTGGGGGTACGTTACAGACCGCGTTTACGCAACCCCACTGCCAGGAACACTGGAACATTGAAGTTAAAATCTTCATCTTAGAAGAAACATGACGTGGCCTAATAACCAAGAAGATTTTAACTTTAATGACAACGGCCACGAAAGCCTGCAGACTTACATAAAACGCTTGTATGGGCAAGAGGTTTATACCACCATCAGAAGACTGGAGAACCTTCGCAGAAGAAGACGTAAATTACTATGCGATTTGGCCTTTCTATCCCGGTGCCATGCTAAGGATGTTATTCCCACATTCGCCAGAATTCGCCACCATGTGCAGACAGTGAAAGCCAGGAGAATCTACCAAAGGGCCAGCGAAGCACTTCTCCGTGAAGGAATCCAGCAAATACGCAGAGACTTGAATTATGTTAGCTTCATTTTAATTGATGTGCATTTTTCATTGGCGGCAAATTTCTCACCCCAGGATTGGGATAAAGTGGACAGAATAGCGTTTGATCATTCAACAAGGTTTTCGGATTTCAGTGCTATGAAACAAAAGAGAAGTTCGAGAAGGCAGCGGTTACAGTTCAGAAGGAAGACGCTACTGTGGATCCGAAGAGAGTAGTTGTGAATCTCTTGTCAGAAGTACTCGATGAAGCAGCTGTTTCAGTCCTGGGCAAATGTCTGAATTTCGCAACTACGCCGAAGAGAATATCTGTTGAAGAAATCGTAAGTGCCGTCGAAACATTCTTGGTTCGTCTTCCGAAGGCGCAAGCCGAAGAAGTTAGACAAGATGTGTCGAGAGTTTTACGTAAATCGAAACCTCCGAAAAGCAACACATCGGCGCAGGAAAGGAAATCTCTTATTGAACTCATGAGAAACGTAAGCATCGTTGTAACAAAATCGGATACGGGAGATGCTACTGTTGTTTTGGACGCTGTGGATTACCACAGAAAGATGGAGCGACTACTAGCTGATCGTTTGTATCGCAAGTTAAAAGCGATCCCACGAGCAGAATCGTTCGGAAAGTGAAAAACCTGATGTCGGATTCCAGACTGGACAGCTCTATTACAAAGAATCTAACACCTCGAATACCTGTCTCACCCAGAATGTACGGACTACCGAAAATACAAAAAGAATCGGTTCCTTTGAGGCCTATAGTCAGTGGGATTAACTCGCCGACTTATTTTTTAGCACGTCATTTATCTGGCAAACTGAGACATCTAGTTGGTCAAACAAATACTTTTATAAAAGATTCGAAACATTTTTTAGAAATTATACGCACACTGAGGATATCTGCAGGTGACATTCCTGTTAGCTTCGATGTGACATCGTTATTTACTAACGTCCCAGTATCAGATACAATGGAGATCGTAAGAGAAAATGTTGCTCCAGATGTTTGTGACTTAACTGAATTGTGTCTTCGTTCTAGATATTTTAAATACAATGGTGACTTCTATGAACAGGCTGACGGCCTTGCTATGGGCTCACCCATTTCGCCAGTTGCAGCTGACGTTTTTGTGGAACATTTTGAGCAACAAGCGTTAAGTAGTGCTCCTTTGAAGTCTTCCTGCCGGCTCCGCTATGTGGACGATACATTTGTTACAAGGCCACACGACGAAGAAGAAGTTCATGCGTTCCACAACTTCTTAAATGGAATTCACCCCAAAATCAAATTCACCTTGGAGGTTGAGAGTGAGGTCGGTCTCCCGTTCCTAGATGTGTTGGTATACAGAAGATCCGATAACACTCTAGGTCACACAGTGTACAGAAAGCCGACTAACACAAACAGGTATTTAGATGCCACTTCGCACTACCACCCCCCCCCCCCCCCTCCAGTAGCAAGCAGTACACTGTCTTCACGTGCCTTCCGTATCAGCGATGACAACTTGGAATCGGAGTTGAATTTTTTAAAGAGGACATTGAAGGCAAATGGGTATGATAGTTATTCAATCCACAGGGCTTTTAGGCGGAATATTTATACCGATAATAAGAATGATGAGGAACCGCCTTCTCACTCCGTCAGGTTACCGTTCGTTTCTGGGGTCACTGACCGCATAAGCAGAATTTTAGATAAAAATGGTATTCAGACGTCTTTCTATAGTCAAAACAAAATAAAAGACTTTTTCCGACGGAAAACGGATACACCTCATTACCTCCTCAATGCAGGCGTCTATCAAGTGTCATGTGGCTGCGGCAAAGTGTATATAGGCGAAACGGGAAGAACTGTTAAAGAACGCATTAAGGAACATGTAAGGCACATGCGGCTAAAACGAAGTGCAAAATCGGCAGTAGCGGAACATCATGAGAACTGTGGCTCTG
The DNA here is from genome assembly GCF_021461395.2 of Schistocerca americana. NCBI lineage: Eukaryota > Metazoa > Arthropoda > Insecta > Orthoptera > Acrididae > Schistocerca > Schistocerca americana. Next base: position 97,395,993 of record NC_060126.1, read on the forward strand.
ACATCGATTTTAATAATGTACGTGTACTGGCTAAAGAAACAAACATTTATGGAAGAAAGATCGAGAAGCGGTTGAAATTTCTAAGAATGCATCTAATTTCAATGAGAGGACGGCTATAGGCTTCCGGCATCGTTGCTCCCCGGCATCAAAGAAGTAAACACTCGGCCGCGGTGTGTGAGCGGCATGAACAACGCGCTACAAGTCACCTCGGCGAACAATAATATTTTTGGTAAACATTCCCCCTCTCTTGCTCTGTCCGTTTCGAATCTAGCCACTGATGACAACCAACCAATAGCGGTAGCAGGCATTTCAACCAATAACCCTTCTCCAGCATACGTGGGGAATAGTGCCTTTCTATCCAGTAGCGGTGACCGCCAGTGGCATTGACAGGAGATGAGCTACCAACGCCCTTTTTCTGCATCAGAGCGGGAATATTAGCCAATGACTATGGCCCACTAATGGTAGCCATATGAATTTTAACCAATACTATCACTTCTCTAGTACGAACGCCAGAAAACTCCCCTTTATAAGTGAACGCGACACTCGTCTCCGACAGTGTTCCAGCAGTAGTGGACACCAAAATATCCTGAGGAAGATCCCAGCAGAGGGGTCGAAACGTCGAACATTTTAGAAGAAACATGACGCGGCCTAATAGCCCAGAAGATTTTTAACTCCAATGACAACGGCCACGAAAGCCTGCAAACTTACAAAAAATACTGGAATAGCTCTTCAACGCATCTATGCTGCTGTGATGACTACTGCCAGAATGTTACTGCATACGGTATGGAAACGAACCTGATTACCGTTTAGGCGTGCGACGTGTAATCAGAGAGGCCCACACAGAAAATTTGCAAAATACGAACATGGTGAGCTGATGGCTCTATTCCTGCGTCAGTAATAATTTTATAATCAAAATATCCACGGGTATGCTGCCGGTCTATAGTGTCCAACGGGCACAATATTTCGGCGATCAAACATGTCGCCATCATCAGGTGAACTGACGGACTGAGCTCCTGTGAACGTGCCGGCACGGAGATCCGTACGCTATGGCTGCTCAGAGGGAACTGGGTTCGGTCGCGGCGGCGGCCGATTTAAATACCCTCCGCCCGCGGCGCGCTCCCTCCGCCGTCCGCGCCCAGCGCCACGGTCGCGCGGTGGAACAGATTGCGACGGCGTCTGAGATGACGTCGGAGTGATGGCTCTGTCCGCCGTGGTCGTCACAACTATGCGTCTGCTCGATTTACTCTTGATTAACCCGATCGCTGGTTCCCAAGCCTTGCTAAGATTATAGCCACAGTCACGGTTTATGAGGTCGTCATTGGTGCGAATTTCGATGGCCTCTCTAACAACGCTGTCCCAGTATCTCGACGTCTGTACCAGAATCCTCGTGCGGTCATACTCCATGGCGTGATTTTCCGACAAACAATGTTCAGCGACCGCCGACTTGCTCGGATACATCAGTCGAGTGTGCCTCTGGTGTTCACGGCATCGATCCTCGACGGTACGCATCGTCTGACCAATATACGACTTGCCACATTGACACGGAATCTGGTACACGCCGGCCTTCCTCAAACCGAGGTCATCTTTGGCGCTCCCCACCAGTGCTCGAGTTTTATTTGGAGGACAAAACACAGTTCCGACCCGGTGTTTCTTCAGAATGCGGGCGATTTTCCCCGAGAGTGCGCCTGTGTATGGAATAAATGCAGTGCCTACCTCCTCCCTCGTGACTTCATCCATCTCAACAGGTTGTGCTGCAGTGGTTGGGCGGAGAGCACGTTGAATCTGCCACTCTGAGTACCCATTTTTTCGAAATACAGTTCTCAGATGTTCCAATTCCTGGGGTAGACTCTCTGCGTCAGAGATAGTGCGCGCCCTATGTACTAGAGTTTTAAGTACCCCATTCCTCTGTGAAGGGTGGTGGCAGCTGTCTGCATGCAAATACAGATCAGTGTGCGTAGCCTTCCGATACACCCCATGACCTAGGGTGCCGTCAGCCCTTCTCTTGACCAAGACGTCAAGGAAAGGTAATTTACCCTCAGATTCAGTCTCCATAGTGAATTTGATGTTGGGGTGTATGGAGTTTAGATGTGTAAGGAAGTCAAGGAGTTTATCCATACCATGTGGCCAGATGACGAACGTGTCGTCCACGTAACGGAAAAAGCAAGTAGGTCTCCATACGGATGACGACAGGGCTTCCTCCTCGAAGTTCTCCATGTACAAATTCGCTACCACCGGTGAGAGTGGGCTATCCATGGCGACTCCCTCCACTCTCACCGGTGGTAGCGAATTTGTACATGGAGAACTTCGAGGAGGAAGCCCTGTCGTCATCCGTATGGAGACCTACTTGCTTTTTCCGTTACGTGGACGACACGTTCGTCATCTGGCCACATGGTATGGATAAACTCCTTGACTTCCTTACACATCTAAACTCCATACACCCCAACATCAAATTCACTATGGAGACTGAATCTGAGGGTAAATTACCTTTCCTTGACGTCTTGGTCAAGAGAAGGGCTGACGGCACCCTAGGTCATGGGGTGTATCGGAAGGCTACGCACACTGATCTGTATTTGCATGCAGACAGCTGCCACCACCCTTCACAGAGGAATGGGGTACTTAAAACTCTAGTACATAGGGCGCGCACTATCTCTGACGCAGAGAGTCTACCCCAGGAATTGGAACATCTGAGAACTGTATTTCGAAAAAATGGGTACTCAGAGTGGCAGATTCAACGTGCTCTCCGCCCAACCACTGCAGCACAACCTGTTGAGATGGATGAAGTCACGAGGGAGGAGGTAGGCACTGCATTTATTCCATACACAGGCGCACTCTCGGGGAAAATCGCCCGCATTCTGAAGAAACACCGGGTCGGAACTGTGTTTTGTCCTCCAAATAAAACTCGAGCACTGGTGGGGAGCGCCAAAGATGACCTCGGTTTGAGGAAGGCCGGCGTGTACCAGATTCCGTGTCAATGTGGCAAGTCGTATATTGGTCAGACGATGCGTACCGTCGAGGATCGATGCCGTGAACACCAGAGGCACACTCGACTGATGTATCCGAGCAAGTCGGCGGTCGCTGAACATTGTTTGTCGGAAAATCACGCCATGGAGTATGACCGCACGAGGATTCTGGTACAGACGTCGAGATACTGGGACAGCGTTGTTAGAGAGGCCATCGAAATTCGCACCAATGACGACCTCATAAACCGTGACTGTGGCTATAATCTTAGCAAGGCTTGGGAACCAGCGATCGGGTTAATCAAGAGTAAATCGAGCAGACGCATAGTTGTGACGACCACGGCGGACAGAACCATCACACCGACGTCATCTCAGACGCCGTCGCAATCTGTTCCACCGCGCGACCGTGGCGCTGGGCGCGGACGGCGGAGGGAGCGCGCCGCGGGCGGAGGGTATTTAAATTGGCCGCCGCCGCGACCGAACCCAGTTCCCTCTGAGCAGCCATAGCGTACGGATCTCCGTGCCGGCACGTTCACAGGAGCTCAGTCCGTCAGTTCACCTGATGATGGCGACATGTTTGATCGCCGAAATATTGTGCCCGTTGGACACTATAGACCGGCAGCATACCCGTGGATATTTTGATTATCAAATACGCCGGGAGATACTCAAGAATCACAGTAATAATTTTATGTGTAATACTTTGGTGCATACAGAACTATGAAAACGAATGAATCACTTACACTAACCCTGTATTTTGCTGTCGCAATTACCGTAGACTTCACGCATATGATGTCCGGGAACGTTTTAAATCAACATATTCTTGTCTGCGGGTCTTTGGCTTGGGATCCATTATTCCTAAAATTGCCATATTCTGCTCCACTTACCAGTTCTTATTATTCACGACGTGTTTTTGAAAAGTAGGCCTATTTTCCGATCTCTGTCTTGGACTAGTTTATCAGCATAGCTCCTGCAGAACCAATGCCGTTAGATACTCCAGTACGGTATAATTCAATTTTTAATCAATGAAGATAGAACGATATTAAAATTCATAACGAAAACTGACTGCTCATAAAAATCTGTGGCGGAAATCCCAGTAGTTTTGTTTCCAGTTGCGCTTTTTATTATTTTTATGAAATCTGTACCCAAAATCTTTTTAACACGCAATGAATCTGTGTAGGAGTTACTGGAAGAACATGTTTCAGGAAAATTATGTTGAATGTTAAGAGATGTTGAAGTTCAGATGTTAAAGTTCACTAAGTTTCAAGAGACGGCTTTAAATGACGAGTCTGGCAGTACACTACAACCCCCTACGTACCCCACGCGTAGGGATGCTGAGAACGAGATTAGATTAATTAGAGCACGCTCGGAGGCAAAAACAATTATTCTTCCCGAGTTTTATACGTGAATGGAACGGGCGAAGCTCTAATAACTGGTACAGTGGGACGTAAATGTAGATAGCCCTGTAAACATTATTTCTCGTGCATCAGGTGAAAATTAAATTTACTCATTTCCAGCATGTTGGGTGTATGGATTAAGAGGGGATAACCGCGTATAAAATATAATATTCATTCTCGATCCATATGCAGCTGCCGTCTGCATTAAAAACTTTCGACATAGCAATGTGAGACGTGTTTCTTCCTGTTTAACGTCTGACATTGAAGTACACGTTACGACAATTGCTTCGCACAAAAACAATGTCGAGTATGAGTCTTCCTAATACGGAATGTTTTTTCGAGAAGACACCGACAAATCTTTCCATTTGTACACTTTGAAGTCAGTACATAGCTCTACGCCTAGAGTGTGCTGCCATCTTTAGAGTTAACGTGAAACCACCAACGTAACAACCTCTAACGGCAGGAGATTGAACTACTTTGTGGAGAAAAGGAGATACAGAGCACAAAGTACTCACCGACCGTGTGGCCTAATGGATAAGGCGTCGGACTTCGGATCCGAAGATTGCAGGTTCGAGTCCTGTCACGGTCGAATTATTTTTCTCACTCTTTGCTAGATGAATGTTTTGCTCTTCCGTTGTCATGAATCCGTCGTGGAGTGTACGATAGCGCGTGAAGAATTTATAAATGGTGCACCTGAATTGAAACAATTGTATTGCCACATGTGCGAAGTAACGCGGCGTGCAGTGAAAATTTACCGAGACAGTCTTCACCGTAAATGTCAGGGCAAGTGACTGCCTTCATACGAAGAGGAACAACCTTTGCTCCGAAATGTTAGTTAGAAGTCAAGTCGTGACATTTTCCACTCTATTATGGCAAGCATTAAGGGCAGACCTTCATCACTAGGCAATTGTGTTGGACTGACCTTCAGAGAACGGTGTACTTTATTAAATAGACTCAGTTCGAAATGAACTGCGTAACTACCCTTTTAACACCTAAATAACTGCTCAGTATTGAAAAATAAAGAAAGTCGCAATTGCTTTCATTCTCATATAGAGATGAATGACTATTATTACTTGCACCAGCTGAACGATATCTGGGAAATTTCGCAGTAATTTATTGTTTTATTCATCGCTATAATTTTCAACAACTTTAGTATATATTTTTCAGAATAACATTAAGTCATGAGTTTCAAATATATTTTGTTACACATTAACAGTTTCGACAAATTAATTTGTCATCTCCAGAAGCCTACAAAACTAGGGATATGTGTGAAGTATAAGAAGTATGTTACAGCAACGTACGTAGTATTGGTGTAGTAGTGTCAATGTGTTCTTCATAGAAGTAAAATCTCGTGATATGTCCAGAAATGTAGTTATTGTGTCTGAGTACTGTAAACATAGATTGACAATTTACAGCAACTGAATATGCCAGGCTGGTGTGCTAGTAGCAAGGAACACAATAAAAATATAACGAAAGTATATAAGGACGTTTAATAAAATACATATGAAAAAAAAACATGGAACGCAGTTCTTATATATAAATAGGAATTGCTAATTTCCACATTTTATAAGAGATGATATGCAGCCAAAATAGGGTGTGTTCTTTAATACTTGATCATTCAACAAATCTTTTGAATTCAGGTGGGAATGTTTACATATTCCAGCCTTCCAAAAGGATCATTTTGTAGCCCTAATTTTGTAGCTTCTAAAGAGACAAAAATAATTTGACGAAACCAATAAGGTGTAATAAAAAATATTCGTAACTGACGACTGAAATATATCCTGAAAAATCATTTTACCTTCTTAGTTTTTGTTCGTTTGTCTTTTATCTCTTTCTTATGCTGATTACTATACAAAGTTTTGAGAGATCTGATTCTGTTCTGTACTCTGATGTGTTAACTGTCTTACAACAGCAAACATTTTTTCTTAACGAAGTCGTATACTAACCAGAAACTACAAATTATGTGTGGGGACAGCATTTTTTAGAGCGGAACACTGCCTTCCACGAAACGAATCCGTTGAACTGTTAATAACAACTCCGTCGGATGTCTTATTACACAAGAACTTCGTGGCTGATTGATACGTAACAGAGTCATAACATCATCAGTGTTTACGAGTTCCGAGTGTGAAATAAGGCACGTTTACTGAAAAGATGTGTGAAATAGATATTAGTGTCAGTGGCGTTAACAAACTACATAACTCGTTAAAACTGAACAAAGCTCCAGGGCCCGATGGAATCCCTATTAAAGTCTACACTGAATTTACGGCTGAATTACTACTGTTCTAACTATAATCGTGGGACATAAAAACCGTACGCAGTATTTGGAAGAAAGCACGGGTCACATCCATCTACTGGAAGGCTAGCGTAACTGATCCACAAAACTGCAGTCAAAGATATTGACAGTCATGTGTTGTAGAATCTAAGGACATGTTCTGAGCTGGAATGTTATGAGTTATCTCCGAAAAGAATGACCGCCTCCATGCCAACCGGCAATGTTTCCGAAAACATCAATTATGTGGTGGACAGTCAGGTATTCCTCAGTTTCCGAAAAAACATTTGACTCAGCACCATATCTACACGTATTATCAAAAGCACAATCGTACGCGGTATCAAGCGAAGTTTATGACTACATTGAAGATTTCTTGGCTGGGAGGGGACAGCATGTTACCGTGGATGGAGACTCATTGACAGATGCAGGAATAACTTCGAAAGTGCTCCAGACATAGAATGTAGGTCAGCTTCTGAATGCCTGTGAATAGCATCAGGCTAACAGTGAGTTGGTTAGCTATATTTTTGACGTTATTTTGTAGCTTAAATAAGAAAGGAAGTATACAAGAATTTAAGATCACTGTTTCGGAGCTAACAGGCACAGCTGGTGGTGTATTATTTTATTGTAAATTACGTACTTTGTGATTGACAGCAGTTTATGAAACGTAGTTTCGTCTCATGAAGATAGCTGTGCGAACGAAGTTATCTATTTAATGACTCCCATAACACATTGTCCATTTTTGTTTTGTTTTGAAAATTATTCGTTCATGTGACTTTCGAATCTCCGTTTGATATTTAAGGAAGTGAATGAGTAACCAGCTCCTCAGGTAGGCCTAACATACGGAGTGTTCGGGAATACCGTTACAAACTTCTAGGACTTGTATAGGGGACAGTGTAGATAATACTTTGAATGGGAACCCATGTCCGGACGGCGGTTTCAGTTCAGATGTGTAACGCTTCCAAGTCTGCTTAGAGAATGAGAAAAGTCTCAGAGTTGCTTGTACTGGTATGCAATATTGTAGACGGGATGACGTGTACAAATGTGTATAACAACGTTGGCGGTCGCCACATCGAACGGATGTTGTTATGCACTAATACTGCTCTGTACGTACAGTGCGCTGGTTCTTTAATTTTGGAATAATGTAAAAACGTACTGTTGAAGTATTAATACAAAGAAATGTACTTAAATGTTAAGTGGATGTTTCGTTATGTTTCCTTTCGAATTGTAACTTGATAATTGTACAGCGTCATGCCTAATTCAATTCCTCAAGCAGAAATAGATGAGCTAAACGTCGGGACTGAAACGGTCGTAGAACATTTGCGGACATGGATTGCTATTCAAAATGTTATGTACTCATTCCCCTGTGCAGGTCCTAGAAGTTTGGAATGGGAATCTCCGAACACCCTGTGTGCTCTATATGGTTTTCCTACCTAATGCTGAATATGTTTTATGTGCGTGATAGCACGTGAAGTCGTACGTGATCAGTATATCTGACCAGTCGCAATGCCGCGTGGTAGACGGCCGCAGACTATGCAGTTAACGCGCCGTCCGCTAGATGGCTCCCATGTACACTCGACGCGTTGTTTTGCTGCAGACGACGTCGACCTAAAAGAAGGCCATGAAAATTGATAACGTCGGCTCATATGTCCTGTCGACCAAGATGTATTTAGGTCGACAGAATGTTTTCCAGGACACGAACAAATTAACCGATGAATTCTATCCAGAATTACTCATAAACAAGCAACGAAATTGCCTCTGCTGTTATCTAGAGCGTACAAAAGACTCGAATCCAAAATATATAGTAGGCCTAAACGTTAATATATATATTTACAACTGTTTCCTATTGCATGCATGGTAAAACGATTTCCCCTTCAGGCTAAACTTATTTACTGTGCAGTTTTGAGTAAAAAAACTAATTTCGATAAGTTCTTCTTTTATCCTTGTGCCATCGGTGTTCGCGTTGAATTTCGTTTAGTCATTTATCACGTACAGGCTCTCAAGGGAAGTATGAATGGCGTATTCCGCTAATGTAAGTTTTTCTAATTTAATGACCCATTTTTTTCAAGAACTACTTCATGCAACTTAACGAAACTTTTACAGGTTTCTTATAGATACTTCGTGTACTCACTCCTCTAGTTTGGTAGAAGTATGTATGTTACCGCCCAAACCCGATTTTAGGTTGAACTAGTTTCGCCTAGGTCAAACTCGTTCATCCTGTTTCTGACAGGATAAAACACTTTAGCCTATGTCGAATTGGTTTATCCTAGTTAGAATTTACATGCTTTAGGATAAACTGGTACCGTACGTCATAGTCTGAACTCATCTCACCTAGTTTGTATCTTCTATAAGCTTTTAAAAGTAAACTGAATAAAGGAATAGAAATTAAATATTCAATACGATTCATTAAAGTTATTAGTTAACTTATCAGTAACTTCACATCTGTCTCCAGATCAACTTACATTTATCCATCCACAGAAATCACCTTATCTGCAGTTTGCTTATTTTTGCAAGGTTTACATTGGTGGCACTTAGAATTGCAGAGTACTTCGTTTTTCCCAGTGCATTTGTTTGTTGTACAGTTTTTCATGCAATTGCATTTCATGAAGCCTTGCCCTGATCCAAAAAATGTTTTGTGGCTGCAGTCCTTAAAGATATTTCAATCTACTGGTTAATATCTCCCACATCTAAAAACTTCTGAATGCAGACGTCGAAATCAGTCCTAAAAAAAATAAAAAAAGATGATAAAACAAATATTTTTAATATTTTACTACAAAAAATTATGGAAAATTTCAATAAAATTATACCTGCAATAATGTTTTTGAAGTACGCCATGCTTGGTGGCAATTTTGTAGACGCTCTCATCAACCTTTTGATGTATTACCCCAATTATGTTTCGAAGGTCACATCTGCCTTTATCTACATCTGGAATAGGTATCGTGACGTTGTCTCCAACGGCAGCTGGTGGATGGAATTTGTCAGGTGAAGCTTTCATTCTTTTAGCGTGTTTTGTTAAATTTTATACCGCAATTTTTCTAGCATTTTGAATGTCGTTTGTGTCAATTTTCACAATGTTATATATCACTGTCTTCGTACTGTTTGGTATTGCTGTCACTTCGATTGCCTTCTTTAGGCCATCTTCATCCCGAATATCATTTATGATTTCTTGAGGGAACGAGGAAGTGGAAAGTCCTACTCTAGGTTCGATTCCGAATAATGCTTTGTAAGGCGATTGTTTTATGCCAGAGTGGTAAGCTCGATTTTTCATGAATTGGACATACCTTAATGCTCCCGACCACTTCGTCGAATTGTTGTCCTTTAACCAAGAACTTAGTCGAGCAGGCAGGTTAGAAAATTTAAAAAGGGAAATGGATAGGTTAAAGTTAGATATAAATGAAATTAGTGAAGTTCGGTGGCAGGAGGAACAAGACTTTTGGTCAGGCGAATACAAGGTTATAAACACAAAATCAAATAGGGGCAATGCAGGAGTCGGTTTAATAATGAATAAAAAAATAGGAGTGCGGGTAAGCTACTACAAACAGCATAGTGAACGCCTTATTGTGGCAAAGATAGACACGAAGCCCACGCCTACTACAGTAGTACAAGTTTATATGCCAACTAGCTCTGCAGATGACGAAGAAATTGAAGAAATGTATGATGAAATAAAAGAAATTATTCAGATAGTGAAGGGAGACGACAATTTAATAGTCATGGGTGACTGGAATTGGGTACTAGGAAAAGGGAGAGAAGGAAACGTATTAGGTGAATATGGATTGGGGCTAAGAAATGCAAGAGGAAGCCGCCTGGTAGAATTTTGCACAGAGCATAACTTAATCATACCTAACACTTGGTTCAAGAATCATGAAAGAAGGTTGTATACATGGAAGAAACCTGGAGATACTGACAGGTTTCAGATAGATCATATAATGGTAAGACACAGATTTAGGAACCAGGTTTTAAATTGTAAGACTTTTCCAGGGGCAGATGTGGACTGTGACCACAATCTATTGGTTATGAACTGCAGATTAAACCTGAAGAAACTGCAAAAAGGTGGGAATTTAAGGAGATGGGACCTGGATAAACTAAACCAGAGGTTGTACAGAGTTTCAGGGAGAGCATAAGGAAACAATTGACAGGAATGGGGGAAAGAAATACAGTAGAAGAATAATAGGTAGCTTTGAGAGATAAAGTAGTGAAGGCAGCAGAGGTCAAATAGGTAAAAAGACGAGGGCTTGTAGAAATCATTCGGTAACAGAAGAGATATTGAATTTAACTGATGAAAGGAGAAAATATAAACATGCAGTAAATGAAGCAGGCAAAAAGGAATACGATCGTGTCAAAAATGAGATCGACAGGAAGTGCAAAATGGCTAAGCAGGGATGGCTAGAGGACAAATGTAACACTGTAGAGGCTTATCTCACTAGGGGTAAGATAGATACTGCCTACAGGAAAATTAGAGAGACCTTTGGAGAAAAGAGAACCACTTGTATGACTATCAAGAGCTCAGATGGAAACCCAGTTCTAAGCAAAGAAGGGAAAGCAGAAAGGTGGAAGGAGTATATAGAGGGTCTATACAAGGGCGATATACTCGTACTTAAGGACAATATTATGGAAATGGAAGAGGATGTAGATGAAGATGAAATGGGAGACACGATACTGCGTGAAGAGTTTTGCAGAGCACTGAAAGACTTGAGTCGAAACAAGAACCCGGGAGTGGACAACATTCCATTAGAACTACTGACGGCCTTGGGAGAGCCAGTCCGGACAAAACTCTACCATCTGGTGAGCAAGATGTACGAGACAGGCGAAATACCGTCAGACTTCAAGAAGAATATAATAATTCCAATCCCAAAGAAAGCAGGTGTTGACAGATGGGAAAATTACCGAACAACCAATTTAATAAGTCACGGCTGCAAAATACTAACGCGAATTCTTTACAGACGAATGGAAAAACTGGTAGAAGCCGACCTCGGGGAAGATCAGTTTGGATTCCGTAGAAATGTTGGAACACGTGAGGCAATACTAACCCTACGACTTATCTTGGAAAATAGATTAAGGAAAGGCAAACCTACGTTTCTAGCATTTGTAGACTTAGAGAAAGCTTTTGACAACGTTGACTGGAATACTCTTTTTCAAATTCTGAAGGTAGCAGGGGTAAAATACAGGGAGCGAAAGGCTATTCACAATTTGTTCAGAAACCATATGGCAGTTATAAGAATCGAGGGACATGGAAGGGAAGCAGTGGTTGGGAAGGGAGTGAGACAGGGTTGTAGGCTCTCCCCGATGTTATTCAATCTGTATATTGAGCAAGCAGTAAAGGAAACAAAAGAAAAATTCGGAGCAGCTATTAAAATCCATGGAGAAGAAATAAAAATTTTGAGGTTCACCGATGACATTGTAATTCTGTCAGAGACAGCAAAGGACTTAGACGAGCAGTTGAACGGAATGGATAGTGTGTGGAAAGAAGGATATAATATGAACATCAACAAAAGCAAAACGAGGATAATGGAATGTAGTCGAATTAAGTCGGATTATGCTGAGGGAATTAGATTAGGAAATGAGACAAAGTAGTAAAGGAGTTTTGCTATTTGGGGAGCAAAATAACTGATGATAGTCGAAGCAGAAATGGTATAAAATGTAGACTGGCAATGGCAAGGAAAGCGTTTCTGAAGAAGAGAAATTTGTTAACATCGAGTATAGATTTAAGTGTCAGGAAGTCGTTTCTGAAAGTATTAGAATGGAGTGTAGCCATGTATAGAAGTGAAACACAGACGATAACTAGTTTGGACAAGAAGAGAATAGAAGCTTTCGAAATGTGGCGCTACAGAAGAATGCTGAAGATTAGATGGGTAGATCACATAACTAATGAGGAGGTATTGAATAGGATTGGGGAGAAGAGAAGTTTGTGGCACAACTTGGCTAGAAGAAGGGATCGATTGGTAGGCATCAAGGGATCACCAATTTAGTATTGGAGGGCAGCGTGGAGGGTAAAAATCGTAGAGGGAGACGAAGAGATGAATACACTAAACAGATACAGAAGGATGTACGTTGCAGTAGGTACTGGGAGATGAAGAAGCTTGCACAGGATAGACTAGAATGGAGAGCTGCATCAAACCCGTCTCAGGACTGAAGACCACAACAACAACACAACCAAGAACTTCTCATATTTTCAGTGTCTTGGTTGGCACGTTCAACAGAACCCTGACTTTGGCTGTGCCTTGGTTTTCCATGCACAATTTTCATTTATGACCAAAGCTTTGCGAGTTCAATTATAACATTATTGACAAATTCTCTGCCATTGTCAGATTGAAGAATGCACGGCGCCCCTACTCTTAGAAATATGGCAACCAAATGATAAGCCACTTCTTCAGCCCTCATTGACGCACGAAGGAGAACAAATTTTGTGAGATGGGCTTGGTAAACTAGAATGAATTTTATATTCCCGTCTGATTGTGTTTGGAAATCTATCAAATCCCTTTGGCATCTGCTATTCATTTCCGAATGGAGAAATGGATTTGAAACTAGCCCTCTTTTCCTTTTTGTCTTCTTTTGTTGACAAACATCACACATTGGTAAGTAGAGGCATATCATTTCCTTTGTATTATTGACATATTTTTTGATGTCTCGCCTAACATCCTATCGCGACCTCCATGACCCACAGCTACATGAGCTGCATCAATCACGGCATAAAGTTGATCAGCTGGAACAAAGTATTTTATATTCCTTTCACACCGTGCAATGAGTTTTTTCAGATCATCGATTTTCAAAACAGCAAATCGTTTCAGTCTTCTTTTCGTAATGATGTTCTTTATTCCAACTTTTTTGCGTTTTGTGCTTGTTTAACCAAATCCGCGTATTCGTCTGCTGGTAACACATTATAATGAGAAGCCTTTTTGTTTTCACTCTGCAAAATTTCCTCCAGAAACTTTTCCCTCCACAGCTTTTGATTAGGTTGTAACAAAGGAAAATTGTAATGAAATGCAGGAGGATCTGCAGCGAATTGACGCATGGTGCAGGGAATGGCAATTGAATCTCAGCGTAGACAAATGTAATGTGCTGCGAATACACAGAAAGAAAGATACTTTATCATTTAGCCTCAATATACCAGGCCAACAACTGGAAGCAGTTCATTCCATAAATTATCTGGGAGTAGGCATTAGGAGTGATTTAACATGGAATGACCATATAAAATTAATTGTCGGTGAGGCACATGCCAGAATGAGATTCATTGGAAGAATCCGAAGGAAATGCAGTCAGAAAGCAAAGGAAGTAGATTACAGTACACTTGTTCGTCCACTGCTTGAATACTGCTCACCGGTGTGGGATCCATACCAGATAGGGTTGATAGAAGAGAAAGAGCAGATCCAATGGAGAGCAGCGCGCTTCGTTACAGGATCATTTAGTAATCGCGAAGGCGTTACGGAGATAATAAACTCCAGTGGAAGACTCTGCAAGAGAGACACTCAGTAGTTCGGGACGGGCTTTTGTTGTTTTGAAAATCGGTGATGTGAAAAAACTCATTGCGCGGTGTGAAAGGAATATAAAATACTTTGTTCCAGCTGATGAACTTTATGATGTGATTGACGCAGCTCATGTAGCTGTGGGACATGGAGGTCGCGATAGGATGTTAGGCGAGACATCAAAAAATATGTCAATAATACAAAGGAAATGATATGCGTCTACTTACCAATGTGTGATGTCTGTCAACAAAAGAGAAGTCAAGCAGTATATTGCTCCCTCCTACCTATATCTCGCGAAGAGACCGTGAGGACGAAATCAGAGGGATTTGAGCCCACACAGAGGCATAGCGACAGTCTTTCTTTCCACGAACAATACGAGACTAGAATAGAAGGGGAACCGATAGAGGTACTCAAGGTACCCTCCGCCACATACCGTCATGTGGCTTGAGGAGTATGGATGTAGATGTGCTACACGAAGGCTCAATCATGTTGAAACGCCTCACAGTAATTATACTAGGATTATAATAAAATCTTTTAAACGCAACCAGCAACTTAACACTCGCACTCGTCGCTGCAAAATACCGTTCAAAACAATGAACAGTGCGAGCGAAGAGCGGATGAGAGGTGCGAGGGGCGAGCCAGAGATGATACGGGGATTCCCCGATCGTACAGGTAGCGACATGCGTTCCGACCAGGCAAAATTAGTTCAGACTAGGACGTACCAATTTATCCTAAAGCATGTAAATTCTATCTAGGATAAACCAAATCGATCTAGGCTAAACTGTTTTATCCTATCGGTAACAGGATGAACGTGTTTGACCTAGGCGAAACTATCTCATCTTAAAATCAGGTTTGGCCGGTAACATATATATTCAAGGCGTTTGGATAGAATTATTTTTCTGTTATCTCTTTTTTGTGTTTTTTCTTTAAATATTTTTGCATTTTACTAGAAGTATACAAGTTATCACAACCATTCCAGAAGTGTAGTGTCACAAGGATATTGTAAGAGTCTATCACTTGTAGTTCCTGAGAAAAGGGGTCATTTTTATGGGAATTATTTTGCAGAAATTGCAGTCACAAATTATTTTTCCTGTAAACATTTTAATGGAAATAGTAGTTACAACGCGGCAGCACTGTAGTCTTCATCGTCATCCACATTGTCTGAATGCACGAGGTTTCTTCATCCCTCCTTGGACAGGTTTTGGCCTTGTCGACTCGCTCCTTGTCCATTTTCTCCAGAGTGGCTCGCGCATTCCAACCACCCCGCTCCTCTAACGCTTTCAGTCTGCCAACAGTATCATGATTAAATGTGATGACAGCGCCATACACACAGAGCTTCATGTATGACATGACTTAGATGCATTTTAGGTGCTCTTGTCCACACTACATCACTGAATGTCTCATCCACCTTTCGTGTTTCCCCTGTCAGACATGTCTTCAACAAATTTGAATTTGTCAAATCCCTATAAACTGGCTTTATAACCAACATAATAGTCTCAAGTAAAGATTTCTCCTGAGTAAACTTCTCTAAAGTTCCAGCCGATTCAGATTTTTATGTTTAAACCACTCACCTGACCAAAAATTGTGGACTGGCTTGTCATCTGTTGATATTTTACGGGAAAACGTTGCATGTCAGCCTTTTTCATATCATCTAGTCTACTTTCATTGCTTCTTATGGCTTGGCGACAATATACTGACAGTTGATTGATGGTATTGTTTATCAGGCGACTGTTAGTAATCAGACAGCGGTGTCAGCCGCGCGGGGTAGCCGCGTGGTTTAGGCACCTTGTCACGGTCCGTGCGGCTCCCACCGTCGGAGGTTCGAGTCCTCCAGCGGGCATGGGGGTGTGTGTCGTCCTTAGCGTAAGTTAGTTTAAATCAGATTAAGTAGTGTGTAGGCTTAGGGACCGATGACCTAAGTAGTTTGGTCCCATAAGGCCTTACCACAAAACAGCAGTGTCAGCAATACACACTGCTTCCTCCGTTATACCAAGAATACCCCACGCACAACGCAAACAACAATCACAACTTTTATGCGAAGCGTACCAATTCATTCATCAATGTTTCCACTGTAACCGAAATCATACCACAGTCTTCTAGACCTTAAGGTTATTGAGATATTAATTTTTAACTGACCAATGGCTTATGAAATCCTAAAAATGTCCAAATTAATCAACAAATTCCAAATAATATTACTGCATAAAGAAATTAAAATTTGTCAACAAAGTGACAATGTATACCTCCTTTAACCGATGGAAATTGTGCCAACCAGAGACAAACAAACTGGGAGTTATTTTAAACCATTAAGGGACAGATATTATATAATTTCGATATCTTTTATTTATTTATTTATTTAATCTGTCATCTAAGGGGCACGATAAACTTACAACCATTATGGCAGCTATCTCAATTTTTTGTCCTTTACAAAATGGAGTCCGTGTAGGACGACGTTAATCTATTTGACAACAGCTGTACGTTACTCATCTCGGAAAACCTATCACAACAGTTGTTCTGAAGATACACTTGTGAGGCAAACCATTAAGACCACATGATTAATAGAGTGTTGCACTTTTGGAAAACAGTACAGGACTGATTCTGTGTGGCGTTAATTCAAGATGTCCTTCGCAGGTTTGGTACTCCAGATGAATATGCACAGGCCATGCAGCTCCTTAAATTACGTGCTGGGGAGGTTTGAGGACGTGGATAAGTGTCATTTTTTTCCACAATTCAGTCGCTAAGAATATTGTAGTACTGAATATTTGTCTTCTTCTTATCGTTTCGCAAGGGCCTTGCCACAGTGGATACACCGGTTCCCGTCATATCACCGAAGTTAAGCGCTGTCGGGCGTGGCCGGCACTTGGATGGATGACCATCTGGGCCGCAATGCTCTGTTGTCATTTTTCGGGTTGCACTCAGCCTCGTGATGCCAACTGAGGAGCTACTAGACCGAATAATAGCGGCTCCGGTCAAAGAAAGGCATAACGACCAGGAATGCGGTATGCTGACCACACGCCTCTCCTATCCGCATCATCAGCTGAGGATGACACGACGGTCGGATGGTTCCGATGGGCCATTTGTGGCCTGAAGACGGAGGGCTTTCTTATCTTTTCAGAACAAATTCACCAAATCGTGGATTATCTGGAAATTGAGATGTAGCAGCAGCATCGTAAGTGAGTATACTTTCCTTTTTTGTTGTGCTGTGTGTATATGTAATACGCTGCTATCTGACACACATTCTTTATTGCTGTCGAGGATTTCGAGGAAGAAGAGCAGGGAGGGATAGTAGCTGTGATACCTTCCCTGTCACAGCTATTATATAAGCGTATGTTCCAAAACATTTTTTTCCTTGTTTGGTGCCCGCATCTCGTGGTCGTGCGGTAGCGTTCTCGCTTCCCACGCCCGGGTTCCCGGGTTCGATTCCCGGCGGGGTCAGGGATTTTCTCTGCCTCGTGATGGCTGGGTGTTGTGTGATGTCCTTAGGTTAGTTAGGTTTAAGTAGTTCTAAGTTCTAGGGACTGATGACCTAAGATGTTAAGTCCCATAGTGCTCAGAGCCATTTGAACCATTTGAACCTTGTTTGGTTGTGTATATATTTTTACCAAATCTGTGTGTTGCTGTTGTAGACGATTTTGGCGAGGTGGGTCATTGGGTCCACGGTGGTTCGGGCGGGAATGATGAGATGCCACAGTGGGTGGAGCAGATGGAGAGGAAGCTGTGTCGCCCTGAGGAGAGGCTAGAGTTGATTCCCAGTGACCTGAGGCATATGTCACGGAGCCAGAGCTGTACGGGTGATCTGCTGTATATGCACACTCATGCTGCTTATATATAATCAATGTTCTTTCCTTGCAGCAGCAGCAAGCAATGTCTAGAATGCTGTACTTAATTTCTTTCCCTATTCTCCTTCTTCCAGCAGGTGCCTCAGCACAATACACCGTGGCGGGATACAGAGGGGGGTGAAGAAACAACCACCCGGATGAGATCCTGTGCGGCATGCTCCACTGTGTAAGACGCCACTTGTCACTGGGCGGGAAGTTGCAGCAGCCACAGCCACCTCCACCGCATCCACCCCCACACCACCTCCGCTCTGGCGTCCGTGGACAACTCTCTCTCTCTGGCGACTGGCTCAGGGCTGTGGCAACAACCATCTCTGCAGTCGCAGGCGCAGCCACGAGGCTCACAACACTGCGGCAGTGCACAACGTCCTCCTGCCCCACGCCCTCGCCCAAACTGCGAGGTACATCCACCTCCATGTTCCTCGTCGCAGCCAGCAGCAGCAGCAGCAGCATCGTCATGTAGTTATAGTAATAGCCGTAATCCTGTAGCTAGCGGCGTTTCCTCTCCCGTCCTTTTAGAGAAGGACATCAGACTAGTGAGAACGTACTGCAATTAGAATACTCGGTGATTGTGGATGCCTTTCTGGAGTGAATCCCATTCACTAGGATCGAGAATCCAGCAGAGTACCAGGAGTGTTAATGATTCAAAGTATCCCGCCAGTAAATGCAGTGCTGTGTTGTGCATGGAACTGTCGCTCCACTCCTCCTCGCTACTCCTCCCCCCCACCCCCCTAAATGGTCCTCTGGTATTGAAGAGACAAGCGTTCACTATCTTTGTGAGGAGGGGGATGGAGGGGGGATGGTGTGATATCGCAGAGCCCATCAATCGCAGAGTAGTTTCCTGAGTCCACCTTCATTGCTGTACTGGACCGATTTCCTGAGACGGAAGTTAGATGCTCAGCTAAAGCACTCAGTCAAATATTGCGTCTTGACATCCGTACGCATGTTTGTGATCCATTAAATAAAGGGTCCAGCTATATCACGCTTCCTGGGGATATGGCTGATAAAAAGCCATGTATTAATGTCGAAAATAAACCATACGGTAGATACCTTTAACATTCATAATGGTATCGACCTCTCCGTCAAGATTCAGGACATACCTAAAATTCAGACACAGAACACTGGACTATCAGTTCACGTTTATGGGCTACAGAAGAAAAGCAAGTCAGATGAGCAGAACAAGCGGGATATAATACTCAGTCCCCTTCATGTGTCAAAATTTTCTGGCGAGCTAACATGCATGTGAAGATGCTGCTGTTCTCAGAAGAGGAAAATGGGAAGAAAGACAATTATCTTTACTGCTGGATCTACAACATGTCCAGTTTCATTTCATCCCAACTCAGTAAACACAAGTGTAACAAGCGTGTTTGCTTCAGGTGTTTGAATGCCTTTTTTGCAGACGAGTTATTAGCAATACATCTCGTAGATCGTGCTTCCAAGGTGTTATTATGTCTAATAACCTCAACAAATCCATGAAGTTTGAGAATGCTCACCATCAGCATCCCGTTTGTGGTGTTGCCGACTTCGAATGCCTCCTCGCTCCTGTGAGCCACTGTGAAGGCGACCTAACAGCATTACATACTAC
Source organism: Schistocerca americana (assembly GCF_021461395.2). Lineage (NCBI taxonomy): Eukaryota > Metazoa > Arthropoda > Insecta > Orthoptera > Acrididae > Schistocerca > Schistocerca americana. The sequence continues at coordinate 97,415,488 of NC_060126.1, forward strand.
CTTCACAGAACTATACGTACCATACGCAGCAGCGTACCAAGTTGCATCGTCCTGTGATTCGAGTCTTAAATGATACAACTCGGGGATAATCCTGCGGTTTGGCTTGTCACTGGGCTCGATTTCTTCACGGTGGCACCTCATTAATTCATATGCATCGCAGTTCTTCATCCAATAGACGAGGAGGAGGAGGAGGAGGAGGAGGAGGAGGAGGAGGAGGAGATTAGTGTTTAATTTCCCGTCGGCAACGTGGTCATTAGAGATGGATCACAGTCTCGGACTAGGGAAGGATTGGGAAGGAAATCGGCCGTGCCCTTTCAAAGGAACCATCCACGCATTTGCCTGAAACGATTTAGGGAAATCACGGAAAACGTAACTGCGGTTTACCCTATGGATGAACCTATCTGTATCCATATAAAGTAATTTAGGACCAACGAAGTGAGTTCGCGCAAACTCATAAGACTGTAAACGTTTCACTACTGTTTCACTGACTAGTGTCCCATATCTGGCCTTCTGGCGTCTTCGTCTCGAGCAAAAAAGGGATTCCATGCTTTATTCAATTGGTATTTTGGGCAACTATCACGGTTCATTAGATTTCCCACAACGCGTATTGCAACGGATTCTTTGATAATGGAGTCCCAAAAAGTTGTTGCTGTGGCCAAAATCGGAGTTTTGTCGTACTCCATTGAATGTCCGTTAGAAATACAATGTTCCGCAACTGCAGACTTGCTGGGTTGCAGTAGGCGAGTGCAACTTTCATGTTCTATACAGCGCTCTTCCACTGTACGCGTTGTCTGTCCTATACAGGCCATACCACATTGACACGGTATTTTGCAAATTCCTGCTTTCCGCAGTAACAAATCATCCTTCACAGATCCCAGGAAATCCGAAATCTTAGAAGGTGGACGAAAAACCATTTTCACATGAAAATTATTAAGAATCCTCGCTATCTTGAAGGAGATATTTCCAACGAAGGGAAGAAAAGCTAGGGACTTGAGTGGCGAATTCTCCACTTTATCCACTCCCCGGTTCCTGGCTCTAGTTGAGAAGGCCCTGTTAATATGCCGGGTCGAGTACCCATTGTCTCTAAACACCATCCTCAAATGTGCAAGTTCCTTAGCCAAATTCTCTGCATCCGACACCGGGGTTTTAAGTACACTCATGGTCTGGGATGGGTGATGGCAACTTGAAGACTGCATATACAAATCAGTGTGAGTGGGCTTACGATAGACAGAATGTCCCACCGTGCCGTCACTCTTCCGTTTAACCAAAACATCCAGGAATGGAAGGCAGCCATCTTTCTCTAGTTCCATAGTAAATCGAATATTCTCATGGATGGAGTTAAGATGATGAAAAAACTCCATTAACTTTTCTTCTCCGTGGGGCAACACTATGAAAGTATCATCGACGTATCTCCAAAAAACAGTTGGTTTACAAACCGCTGATTCAAGTGCTCTCTCTTCAAAATCCTCAAAAAAAATGGTTCAAATGGCTCTGAGCACTATGGGACTTAACTTCTGAGGTCATCAGTCCCCTAGAACTTAGAACTACTTAAACCTAACTAACCTAAGGACATTACAAACATCCATGCCCGAGGCAGGATTCGAACCTGCGACCGTAGCGGTCCCGCGGTTCCAGACTGTAGCGCCTAGAACCGCACGGCAACCCCGGCCGTCCTCCATAAGAGGGTTAGCCACCAGAGGAGACAGAGAGCTGCCCATGTCGACACCGTCAGACTGTTCAAAATATTTCTGGTTAAACATAAAATACACTCCTGGAAATTGAAATAAGAACACCGTGAATTCAATGTCCCAGGAAGGGGAAACTTTATTGACACATTCCTGGGGTCAGATACATCACATGATCACACTGACAGAACCACAGGCACATAGACACAGGCAACAGAGCATGCACAATGTCGGCACTAGTACAGTGTATATCCACCTTTCGCAGCAATGCAGGCTGCTATTCCCCCATGGAGACGATCGTAGAGATGCTGGATGTGGTCCTGTGGAACGGCTTGCCATGCCATTTCCACCTGGCGCCTCAGTTGGACCAGCGTTCGTGCTGGACGTGCAGACCGCGTGAGACGACGCTTCATCCAGTCCCAAACATGCTCAATGGGGGACAGATCCGTAGATCTTGCTGGCCAGGGTAGTTGACTTACACCTTCTAGAGCACGTTGGGTGGCACGGGATACATGCGGACGTGCATTGTCCTGTTGGAACAGCAAGTTCCCTTGCCGGTCTAGGAATGGTAGAACGATGGGTTCGATGACGGTTTGGATGTTCCGTGCACTATTCAGTGTCCCCTCGACGATCACCAGTGGTGTACGGCCAGTGTAGGAGATCGCTCCCCACACCATGATGCCGGGTGTTGGCCCTGTGTGCCTCGGTCGTATGCAGTCCTGATTGTGGCGCTCACCTGCACGGCGCCAAACACGCATACGACCATCATTGGTACCAAGGCAGAAGCGACTCTCATCGCTGAAGACGACACGTCTCCATTCGTCCCTCCATTCACGCCTGTCGCGACACCACTGGAGGCGGGCTGCACGATGTTGGGGCGTGAGCGGAAGACGGCCTAACGGTGTGCGGGACCGTAGCCCAGCTTCATGGAGACGGTTGCGAATGGTCCTCGCCGATACCCCAGGAGCAACAGTGTCCCTAATTTGCTGGGAAGTGGCGGTGCGGTCCCCTACGGCACTGCGTAGGATCCTACGGTCTTGGCGTGCATCCGTGCGTCGCTGCGGTCCGGTCCCAGGTCGACGGGCACGTGCACCTTCCGCCGACCACTGGCGACAACATCGATGTACTGTGGAGACCTCACGCCCCACGTGTTGAGCAATTCGGCGGTACGTCCACCCGGCCTCCAGCATGCCCACTATACGCCCTCGCTCAAAGTCCGTCAACTGCACATACGGTTCACGTCCACGCTGTCGCGGCATGCTACCAGTGTTAAAGACTGCGATGGAGCTCCGTATGCCACGGCAAACTGGCTGACACTGACGGCGGCGGTGCACAAATGCTGCGCAGCTAGCGCCATTCGACGGCCAACACCGCGGTTCCTGGTGTGTCCGCTGTGCCGTGCGTGTGATCATTGCTTGTACAGCCCTCTCGCAGTGTCCGGAGCAAGTATGGTGGGTCTGACACACCGGTGTCAATGTGTTCTTTTTTCCATTTCCAGGAGTGTATGTTGAGGAAACAGCGTGTCGAAACAAAGCAGTGATGTATGATTCAAACTGTTGACCACTTAGAATCAAGGAATTCGCAAGAGGTACTTTTGTGAAAAAGGAAACTACATCAAAACTCACTAGAAGATTCGAACTACTTAAGTGGAGAGCTCCCAGTCTGTTGATAAAATCTGCAGAGTTCCGTATACGATGTGAACATTTGCCAACAAATGGTCTCAGCAAAGAAGCTAGATGTTTGGCTAAATCATATGTGGGTGCGTTTGAATCATACATCACTGCTTTGTTTCGACACGCTCTTTCCTCAACATATTTAATGTTTAACCAGAAATATTTTGAACAGTCTGACGGTGTCGACATGGGCAGCTCTCTGTCTCCTCTGGTGGCTAACCCTCTTATGGAGGACGGCCGGGGTTGCCGTGCGGTTCTAGGCGCTACAGTCTGGAACGGCGGGACCGCTACGGTCGCAGGTTCGAATCCTGCCTCGGGCATGGATGTTTGTAATGTTCTTAGGTTAGTTAGGTTTAAGTAGTTCTAAGTTCTAGGGGACTGATGACCTCAGAAGTTAAGTCCCATAGTGCTCAGAACCATTTTTTCGTTAGACACAAACTTTGTACTATCTCCGTCTGCAGCTGTCAGTGCGTCTGCTACCGTTATGGTAGTTAATTAGCTGCAGTCGATAGTAAAAAGGAGACAATTACCACATATCTATTAGAGGCATATAGAAACAATGCATGCATTGTTACTGTGGCACACATGGCTTATGGGGAAACTTCATCTGTTAGATATATTATTGGACGCTTGTAGTCATAGGACTCATTGAAGAAGATCGCGACCCATCTATGCCACGAAGGTGACGGCTAGGCTTAATATACATCTAGAGATTGGTGTCAACACAAACAGCGGGACAAGAACTGCGGAAAGCGTACGTTCCTTCTGTAACAAGATTGTCCATGTTCTCCAGTGTCTCATCCCCATATTCTAGCGCAGTTTGCGTATAGCTTGCGACGTTACCTAGCATTTTTCTGGTGAGTAGCAGCTACAGTAAACAGCAGTCAACATGAGTAAATCAGTTGGGTCTCTATCTGATATCGGTTGCACCTTAGATAAATGGGCTATGTGCGACTCTGTTTAAATGGAATAGCTCGATCTAGTCATAGGATATATCTGTAGGCTTCTTCTTTCATACCCGGCAGCTTACTCGCTACTAATGACAACCCGAAGCTGTAATCCTGCAGCCAAATAGTCCGTGCATTCGCTAGAATTGCGAATTAATAGAATACAAAGCAACATAACAGAAAAGATAAACGAATAATTAAATATTGAAACGTCAGTAAGTGATGTAGACGACAGAGAATTATGCTGAATAATGTTTATTCATGAAAGTATACCTCAAATAAACGGAACGAAGAACCATCGCATCTAATGAAAGTACACTCCTGGAAATGGAAAAAAGAACACATTGACTCCGGTGTGTCAGACCCACCATACTTGCTCCGGACACTGCGAGAGGGCTGTACAAGCAATGATCACACGCACGGCACAGCGGACACACCAGGAACCGCGGTGTTGGCCGTCGAATGGCGCTAGCTGCGCAGCATTTGTGCACCGCCGCCGTCAGTGTCAGCCAGTTTGCCGTGGCATACGGAGCTCCATCGCAGTCTTTAACACTGGTAGCATGCCGCGACAGCGTGGACGTGAACCGTATGTGCAGTTGACGGACTTTGAGCGAGGGCGTATAGTGGGCATGCTGGAGGCCGGGTGGACGTACCGCCGAATTGCTCAACACGTGGGGCGTGAGGTCTCCACAGTACATCGATGTTGTCGCCAGTGGTCGGCGGAAGGTGCACGTGCCCGTCGACCTGGGACCGGACCGCAGCGACGCACGGATGCGCGCCAAGACCGTAGGATCCTACGCAGTGCCGTAGGGGACCGCACCGCCACTTCCCAGCAAATTAGGGACACTATTGCTCCTGGGGTATCGGCGAGGACCATTCGCAACCGTCTCCATGAAGCTGGGCTACGGTCCCGCACACCGTTAGGCCGTCTTCCGCTCACGCCCCAACATCGTGCAGCCCGCCTCCAGTGGTGTCGCGACAGGCGTGAATGGAGGGACGAATGGAGACGTGTCGTCTTCAGCAATGAGAGTCGCTTCTGCCTTGGTGCCAATGATGGTCGTATGCGTGTTTGGCGACGTGCAGGTGAGCGCCACAATCAGGACTGCATACGACCGAGGCACACAGGGCCAACACCCGGCATCATGGTGTGGGGAGCGATCTCCTACACTGGCCGTACACCACTGGTGATCGTCAAGGGGACACTGAATACTGCATGGTACATCCAAACCGTCATCGAACCCATCGTTCTACCATTTCTAGACCGGCAAGTGAACTTGCTGTTCCAACAGGACAATGCACGTCCGCATGTATCCCGTGCCACCCAACGTGCTCTACCCTGGCCAGCAAGATCTCCGGATCTGTCCCCCATTGAGCATGTTTGGGACTGGATGAAGCGTCGTCTCACGCGGTCTGCACGTCCAGCACGAACGCTGGTCCAACTGAGGCGCCAGGTGGAAATGGCATGGCAAGCCGTTCCACAGGACTACATCCAGCATCTCTACGATCGCCTCCATGGGAGAATAGCAGCCTGCATTGCTGCGAAACGTGGATATACACTGTACTAGTGCCGACATTGTGCATGCTCTGTTGCCTGTGTCTATGTGCCTGTGGTTCTGTCAGTGTGATCATGTGATGTATCTGACCCCAGGAATGTGTCAATAAAGTTTCCCCTTCCTGGGACAATGAATTCACGGTGTTCTTATTTCAATTTCCAGGAGTGTAGTTGTAAGAAATTGGTTCAAATGGCTCTGAGCACTATGGAACTTAACATCGGAGGTCATCAGTCCCATAGATCTTAGAAGTACTTAAACCTAACTAACCTAATGACATCACACACATCCATGCCCGAGGCAGGATTCGAACCTGCGACCGTAGCGATCGTACGGCCTAGAACCGCTCGGCCACCTCGGCCGGCGAAACCAGTTGCTTTGAGAACGATACGAGAATGGTAACAGAATAGTCATCAAAGATGTGCGAAAACTAAGTCCATTTCGTGTTCACAATACACGAAATATTCACCATCTCAAAATAATTCAGAATTCAACATAATGATTATTGTTGCGGCCGTTCACCGCCTAGAATCAATCACCTACACTAGAAAATCGCACTTTACCACAGGCAGGTCTGCTTTCTTCCAGATTCTCACGTAAACATGTCTTCTTGAAGATCTAAACCAAAATGTGCCTCAAGGGTGAGACCTAATAGCGGCCGTTCGAACAGTCACTGACTCGATCGAAAAAAGCACTACATCATCGGCAGGTCTGCCTCCTTCAAGGACAAACGTAACGGTGTGCTCAAAAGTTAAAGTTGCATAGCGGCAGTTCACAGCCCAAAACCTACAACCTTACACAATCAAATGCCGTTTGTTACACAGACAGGTGTGCCTTCTTCAAGCAGAAATGTAAAAGTGCCAGAATCACTTCCTTGAGCTCTTCATCAGAAAGACGGTCTGTTCCTATTTCACTCCAGTGATGTTACGCCGCTCCCTGCTTTTACATTGGCTGCAGGCCATCCGCACCAAAAATGCATCGTTCTTAAGTTCTACAGACATTATTTGACTCAACTTGATCACTTTCCCCAGCAAACTAATATACTACAATAATGGTTCAAATGGCTCTGAGCACTATGGGACTTAACTGCTGTGGTCATCAGTCCCCTAGAACTGAGAACTACTTAAACTTAACTAACCTAAGGACATCACACACATCCATGCCCGAGGCAGGATTCGAACTTGCGACCGTAGCGGTCACGCGGTTCCGGACTGTAGCGCCTAGAACCGCACGGCCACTCAGGCAGGCTTACTACAATAATAATTAAATAAAGAAATGTTATACACATTCAGTCACACTCAGACCATTACAATAAATATAAATAAAGACTTCTTCATAAATAAATAACCAGCATCCTTGCGCCAATGCGCTCACGTTAAATGACAACAGACTGTCACTAAATATTGTTTAAACAGTCACTTATGCCTGCTATGTCTTTCGGCATTCTTTTTAATGATGGTGTCAAGTGACACATGTAATTGACCCATTTTAAAATACCGCAGTTTTTAATAGCAGTTGCCATCAACATTTAAATGAAGGTATTAGCAAAATTGTAAAATAATCTGTAAATAAGTATATAAGTGTCCCGGGGTTACGACAAGCGTTGGCACGAAGATTAAAAACGTAACCGCAGAGAAGGCTCTGAGACGACGTCAGCCAATAGCCCGCATAATAGGACCGCACCACGACAGGAGCAGCCTCTAGCCGAGGAGAGTATAAGCACCGCTCCTGCCAGCCTCCGGGGGCAGTAAAAGACGCGCACTAGCAGAGTCACTTGCAGACCCGGACTAGAAGCCACGCACTAGAAGGGACGCTCCAGAAGGCCCGTGATTGGTGATACATTTGCGCTTGTGGGAATTACTTGTATAGTGAAGGACATTAATTATTCGCATGTCGCCATTTGCTTGCGACCCAACGTTAAGTATTGTCAATCTACTTTATTCTTATAAAAACCATTAATAAGAATTGCTTGTATGTTGCCTAGTTATCCGAGAACTCAGCTTCGTAGGCATCCTATAAGACACGAGTGGGCAGGACACCACAAGTATACCGAGATAATAGCTACTGAAGCTGTATTCATTTGCTGTGTTATTTTGGAGAATCCTGTTCTGCATAGCTATAGCTGTAGTGAACGCAATCATCTGAGATATCGTTTGTTGAAACTGGTTGAAGCGATTAAAAGTTTTTAATTCAAGGGTTAAGTGTGGAAACGTTTAGTCACGGAAAAATATTAACTTCTGTAGTTATAAAAACACTGAAAAGGCTGTTGCGTCTCTGGTTACACTTCATTCTTCTGAGATCGCAGATGTATTCAGATTTGCTTTACTGTGTAACTGTGATTTGCTGTCGAATTTCAAAGAGCTGTAAAAAGCCATCTTTCAGGTTGTCTGACACTCCACCGTCGGTGGTGCATCGTCTCTTCTTCTAATAGCGAAAGCGCTGTCCGAATTCCCTGTACAGGGTTTTATCGACACCTGGCCACGCTAGGCCGACAGCGTCTGTACAGGGCTGATCAATGTTCGTTCCAGCTGGCCATGCTGCAGTGCGCTCCTGGCCCCTTAGCCCGGTGGCTTAGCGTACAGCCGTGCAAACAAACTCATCTCCTTATCTCCTACCTGTTCTAGGTGAGGCCGGCCGAAGTGGCCGTGCGGTTAAAGGCGCTGCAGTCTGGAACCGCAAGACCGCTACGGTCGCAGGTTCGAATCCTGCCTCGGGCATGGATGTTTGTGATGTCCTTAGGTTAGTTAGGTTTAACTAGTTCTTAAGTTCTAGGGGACTAATGACCTCAGCAGTTGAGTCCCATAGTGCTCAGAGCCATTTTTGTTCTAGGTGACCAAATAGTTCGTCTACATACATGTAACATTACACTCTCCACTTATCTGGCACACTAGCTCGCTATCTTCGCACATTAACTTGCATGAAATCTGACATAACACCCCATTTGTATATCAGAATAAGAGCATAAGTATGTTTGTGGTGGTATAAAATGGCTCTAAGCTCTATGCGTCTTAACATCTGAGGTCATCATTCACCTAGACTTAGAAACTACTTTAACCTAACCAACCTAAGGACATCACACACATCCAGGCCCGAGACAGGATTCGAACCTGCGACCGTAGCAGCAGCGCGGTTCCGGACTGAAGCGCCTAGAACCGCTCGCTCACAGTGGCCGGCTGTGGTGTATATGAAACTGCATGTACGTCCTATGATATGTCATAACATCTATTACCAGTATAAACTTTCTAAATCTACCTCAAATTATAAAAATGTCATCATATTAATTAAATGCCAAAATAAATAGAAAACATTAATTTAAAGAAACTTCCACATCAACTTGACTTGTACAAAGATTTTAGCGCTATTGTCCCCATTTGATAGCAGTGTAGTTACAAATAATCATATGACTTCCTGAATCCCGATAGAATTGGCACTTATCGCCCTCCCCAGTGCAACTGGTGCACTCAAAAATAGGATAGCATAGCAAAAAAGTGATTCAGCTCGACACTTCTTCGTTCATGTTCCCACTAGAAAAAGTGTCTTCCCTGCTAGGGACTTTGTTCCACACCATAAGTCAGCTAAAATTTAAAAATTTTTTTTTCAATGTTTCAGTATATCCAATCAGAATCTCTAAAGGAAACTGAAACTGATCTTGGCAGAATCCTCACATTTAACTTTCAGTCTAACTCAGTGGAGGCCATGATCATAAATTCAGCAAATATTCACTCTCATGTGCACTAAAATACCGTTTATCTCGATATTTTATTCTCATAAATATATTATGAACTTATCCCCAAAATTTTACATACATAAATCTGTTCAAAACTCTTCCAAAATAACATACATTTTAGAGTTAAAGCACGTAATAAACCTCCAGAAATTTAGCTTATACTTGCACGTAGCTAGACGTTCTACTTCCACAAGCAATCGAAATTTTAATGAGGTGTAATGATCTCAAAACAGCTAATTTTGTGTGAACAGTAACTGCAAATGGACTACGTCGAGTACATGAGAAACCCTTCCAAAATTAAAACAAATTACACATTTAATTGATTCCCGGAAATTTCATCCCCAAATCTTACATACAGAACTATTTATATCTCATTCTTCAGTAAATGAAGAAATTTCCTGACCTCCGTGCACCAGGATTGGTGCAGCCAAGAAGTACTCTTCAATATGTACTCCCTTCTTGCATTAAACTATGACCGAGCGAGGTGGCGCAGTGGTTAGCACACTGGACTCGCATTCGGGAGGACGACGGTTCAATCCTGTCTCCAGCCATCCTGATTTAGGTTTTCCGTGATTTCCCTAAATCGTTTCAGGCAAATGCCGGGATGGTTCCTTTGAAAGGGCACGGCCGATTTCCTTCCCAATCCTTCCCCAACCCGAGCTTGCGCTCCGTCTCTAATGGCCTCGTTGTCGACGGGACGTTAAACACTAACCACCACCAGCACCATTAAACTATGCCTCGCTAATCTGCCACATACTTAAGTATTTTACACAAAACCGTAATAAGCAAAAATACACTTATACACGCTTGTATCAGTACTCATCATGTCCTCATACATTAATCCCGCCAGTGAGAGCATCTTTTGAATCTCACTTTTCTTCGTTTTATCACCTGCTCAAATTCGAGCCCATTTTCTTCGTTCAACAACAGACTCTTCCATTTACAAACAAAATTTGTGGATATTGCTGGAGCCCCCTCTTTATATAGGAGAAACGCACGCTTTCTTTCTACATCAAGATCGACCATTTCACGTATAGGCTGCACATTTTCAGCTTCACCCTTTTCTAAACATTGCTCTCTCAGAAGATCAGTTTCAATGTCCCTTCCATTTTCCTCCGCGTTTATGGTACGCATTATTATTTCAGACCAACGTTCAGTCTCATTATCAAGTACACAAAATTCCTGCATTGTCCCACTGTCCTATTTCAAAGTTGGTCCATTTAGGAACTCATTCTGAAGTCGTGTTTGTTTCGCTTCACTCCAAAATTTCTTCAGGGAACAATTCTCAAAAACTCCATAGGTAGTAAATGAAGCACTCATTAAATTTGCCCCTGATTTTGCATTGCCCTCAAAGTGTCTTTCCCGACCTTAATTTTAATTCTGACATTCTTCTCACAAAACCGTCTCTATATGCACCAATGAAGAAATCAACTGGATGGTACTGTCGAACATTAGTAAAACATTTTGTGGTTCCTGAATTAACCCAATGAACACCTGTCACAATAGTACCCTGATTGGCAGGTAAAGAATTTAATTCTACCAACACGTCTTTAAACTGTTGTTCGCGCTGTACAGCTTATTTATCTAATTTTGGTTTAAAATGTTATTTATTTTTAAACACCTTTTCAGATTCTACTACTCTATCTGAAAAATTGTTAACAGATTTAGTGGTCACTTCCTCACCCGCATTTTGCCTCAGCATACAGTTCTTAACATCGACACCCAGCTCGTCCCATATCTTTTCCAATTTGCCCCAGAAATCATTTTATATTTCACTGACTCTGGTGTTAACCATGGTATCCTCCGTAGAAATTTTACTAATGTCTGCCTTTATATGGGTTCTAATTTTGAATCAATAACCTCTTCAGTAACTGATTTAATTTTTCCGACCACACCTTTCACACTTTCGGTATGTGAATCGAGATAAGAACTCCCCTTATCCATTTTTGTACTCGATGCCCTACACTAGATTGCATTTGTAGCAAAATTTCCGTTCTGCGACGAGGTACTGTCTGAGAGCATACTTCCCCTCTCTGATTTTCGACTATGTGTCCACTCATTTTCTTCCCGACACTACCATTCAGACTGTGTGGTTCCACTACTGACAGTGACCCTTTGGGTTCACACATATTAACAGTATCAGTGCATGTACTTAAATTATCGATCATGTTGGCTGCTGCTGCTGAATGTATAGATGCTGCCGATGCTAACGTCTTGCTGACGCTGGTGAACATGAAGTTGCCTCCAGTAGCGTGCACTGCCATGGCCGTCGCTGCTGCCATTGCCGCCTTCGAAATCTCCGTTACTGCTCGCCGCTGCAGATTCGAACTCGGCACGCCTATCCGTAGCCTTTCTCTTCCTTCTTGAAGTTTCAATTTCTCCATACCTAACTTCTGCCACCAATCCTCACGCACGCAACTTCTGCGAAAACTTGTGTTCAGAGCGTAATGGCTCTGAGCACTATGTGACTTAACTTCTGGGGTCATCAGTCCCCTAGAACTTAGAACTACGTGAACCTAACCAACCTAAGGACATCACACACATCCATGCCCGAGGCAGGATTCGAACCTGCGACCGTAGCAGTCGTGCGGTTCCGGACTGAAGCGCCTAGAACCCCTCGGCCACCGCGGCCGGCTGTTCAGAGCCCCCATGCAAAATTGCCTATCATGTAATAGATTTGGGACATGGATCACAGACTATCATACAGTGTCAAAACTACAATAGCAATTCTAAGGAGATTAGATTCATGTCCTGGGTGAAAGACCCGAATTGCCACGTTACCCAAAGATTTTCTGCTGAGTAGTATCTACTGTAAACTGCATCCCATACGAGCAATCCAGTTGCGTCTTTACCTGATATTGCTTCTTAGGTAACTGGGCTATGCCGACTCTGTTTAAAAGGAACAGCTCTATGTAGTCATAGGGTAGAGCCCTTCATGTTTGCTTACATGCCCAGAAACTAACTGGCTGCAAATAATAACCTGAAGCTGTGATCCTGCAGTCAAATAGTCATTGTATTGGCTACAATTACGAATTAATAGCATGCACAGAAATCTAAAATAAAACATAAAGGAATATTTTAAAAAGACAGCGAATTATGTTTAATAATCTTTATTCATGAAAGTATATCTCAACTAAAGGGAAAGAGGACCTACAGTATTCACTTATAATACAGAGAATAACCTTATGATATGTAATGAAGTTGCATTTAGAGCGTTATGAGCATGGTAGCATAATTCTCAGTCTAAATAGTCATTCAAGATGCGCGAAAACTATGTTCATTTCGCGTACACAATACACCAAATACACACTACTTCAAAATAGTTCAGAGTTCAGGTTGATGATTTACAAAATGACACACATGAGATAAAGAGTACAAACTCGTACTTTATTCTGAGTTTCATAATGCAGTCAGAAAAAGGTTGAGTATTGCAGCGGCCCTTCACAGCCAAAAATCAGTCAATTATGCGACCAAATTGAGCACGTTACAACACGCAGCTCTGCCTTTTTCCAGAATCTCATGTAAAAGACCCTTTTTCAGTACCTAAACGAAAAAGTGCCTCAGTTATATCTCATAGCGGCCGTTCACCACCTAGACTCTATTACCGTAAAAGATCAAATACCATCACTTGCCACAGGAACACCTGCTTACTTCAAACACATACGCAAAAGTAACCAGAATCGCTCCCTCGAGTTGTACGCTCGGAAAAATCTGTCAGCACACGACCCCATGGTGTTCCGCCATTGCATGCTTGTCCATTCCCACCAAAAATACATGGGCCATAAGTTTCACAGAGATGATTTCATTCAACTTGTCCACTTTATGAACTACTGAAGAGCCAAAGAAACCGGTACACCTGCCTAATATCAAGTAGAGGCCCCGAGAGCACGCAGAAGTTCCGCAACACAATTTGGCATGGACTCGACTACTGCCTGAAGTAGTGCTGGAGGGAACTGACACCGTGAATCCTGCAGGGCTGTGCATAAATCCGTAAGAGTAGGGCGGGGTGGAGATCTCTTCTGAACAGCACGTTGCAAGACATCCTAGATATGGTCAATATTGTTCATGTCTGGGAAGTTCTGTGGACAGCGAAAGTGTTAAAGCTCAGAAGACTGTTTCCGAAGCCACTTCGTAGCAATTCTGGACGTGTAGGGTGTCGCATTGTCCTGCTGGAATTACCAAAGTCCATCGGAATGTACAATGATCATGAATGGATGCTGGTGATCAGACAGGAAGCTTACGTATGTATCACCTGTCGGAGTCGTATCTAGACGTATCAAGGGTCCCATAGCACTCCAACTGCACACGCCACACACCATTACAGAGCATCCAGCAGCTTGATCAGTCCCCTGCTCACATTCAGGGCCCATGAATTCCAGAGGTTGTCTCCATACCCGCGCACGTCCATCTGCCCCTTACAATTTGAAACGAGGCCCATCCGACCAAGGAGCATGTTTCCAGTCATCAACATTCCAATGCCGGTGTTGACAGACCCAGGCGAGGCGTAAGACTTTGTGTGGTGCAGTCATCAAGGATGCAATAGTGGTCCTTCGGCTCCGAGAGCCCATATCGCTGACACTTGTTGATGGCCCAGAATCGAAATTCGCAGCAATCTCGGGAAGGGTTGCACTTCTGTCGCACTGAATGATTCTCTTTAGTCGTCGTTCTTGCAGGATCTTTTTCCGGGCGCAGCGATGACGGAGGTTTGATGTTTTACAGGATTCATGATATTTGCGGTACACTCGTGAAATGCTCGTACGGGAAAATCCCCACTTCATCGCTACCTCGGAGACGCTGTGTCCCATCGCCCGTGCGGCGACTATAACACCAAGTTCAAACTCACTTAAATGCTGATAAGCTGTCATTTTAGCAGCAGTAACAGCGGCAGACACTTGTTTGTTGTCTTATGCAGGCGTTGCCGACCGCAACGCCGCATTTTGCCTGTTTACACATCTCTGTATTTCGAAACGCATGCCTGTATCAGTTTCTTTGGCGTTTCAGTGTATACTACAATGATGCATACAAATAAAAATGAAGGTGTTCGTTTGTTCAAAATAGTGTATGTCTGGAAGTTCTTGACAAATTGCTCTTATGTTTTGACACAACGTTGTAATATATGTATGTAATTTTTGAGATTTTTTTGTAACAATGTTTCCCTATTATTAAATTTATAAAAAATACTTACGTTTAAGAGAATAGATATATAAAAACACAGGCATATTCCAGTGCAACATTGTGTCAAAATTTCAACGCATTCGGTGAAAAACATTCCGAGATTTGCGATTAGGAACATTTATAGTTTCTATACACGTAGAAACGTAGATTTTCATTTCTTGAAAATCGAAAATCTTCGAAAGTTCTTCGCAGATTCGTTCGAAAATTTGAAACAGCATTGAATTCGAATATTCACTTATTTTCATATACCTGCTGAACGTCATCTGGCATATATATCATAAAAAGAGAAATATTATAACAATGTAGATGTTGGTTGTTCAAAATCGTTTATCTCCAAAAGTTCTTGACCAGTTCCTTTGAAATTTTGACACAATGTTGCATTGTAATAGATGCCTGATTTAGCGCCTATCTCTTTAAGATTATATATATATATATATATATATATATATATATATATATATATATATATATATAATGTTGTCCATTGATCGGATCGTGACCGGGCCAAATAGCTCACGAATTAAGCGTCAAACGAAAGAACTACAAAGAACGAATCTTGTCTAGCTTGAAGAGGGAAACCAGATGGCGCTATGGTTGGCCCGCTAGATGGCGCTGCCATAGGTCAAACGGATATCAACTGCGTTATTTAAATTAGGAACCCCCATTTTTTATTACATATTCGTGTAGTACGTAAAGAAATATGAATGTTGTAGTTGGACCACTTATTTCGCTTTATGACAGATGGCGCTGTAATAGTCACAAACATATGGCTCACAATTTTAGACGGTTGGTAACAGGTAGGTTTTTTAAAGAAATGGCCCTCAGCACTACGGGACTTAACTTCTAAGGTCATCAGTCCCCTAGAACTTAGAACTACTTAAACCTAACTAACCTAAGGACATCACACACATCAATACCCGAGGCAGGATTCGAATCTGCGACCGTAGTGGTCGCGCGGTTCCAAACTGTAGCGCCTAGAACCACCCGGCCACGTCGGCCGGCGTAGATTTTTTAAATTAAAATACTGAACGTAGGTACGTTTGAACATTTTATTTCGGTTGTTCCAATGTGATACATGTACCTTTGTGAACTTATCATTTCTGAGAACGCATGTTGTTACAGCGTGATTACCGGTAAATACCACATTATGCAATAAATGCTCAAAATGATGTCCGTCAACCTCAATGCATTTGGCAATACGTGTAACGACATTCCTCTCAATAGCGAGTAGTTCGCCTTCCGTAATGTTCGCACATGCATTGACAATGCGCTGACGCATGTTGTCAGGCGTTGTCGGTGGATCACGATAGCAAATATCCTTCAACTTTCCCCACAGATAGAAATCCGGGGACGTCAGATCCTGTGAACGTGCGGGCCATGGTATGGTACTTCGACGACCAATCCACTTGTCATGAAATATGCTATTCAATACAGCTTCAACCGCACGCGAGCTATGTGCCAGACATCCATCATATTGAAAGTACATCGCCATTCTGTCATGCAGTGAAACATCGTGTAGTAACATCGGTAGAACATTACGTAGGAATTCAGCATACGTTGCACCATTTAGATTCCCATCGATAAAATGGGGGCCAATTATCCTTCCTCCAATAATGGCGCACCATACATTAACCCGCCAAGTTCGCTTCGTCGCTAAATAGAATGCGCGCAAAAAATCTGTCATCGTCCCCTAATTTCTCTTGTGCCCAGTGGCAGAACTGTACACGACGTTCAAAGTCGTCGCCATGCAATTCCTGGTGCATAGAAAGATGGTACGGGTGCAGTCGTTGTTGATGTAGCATTCTCAACACCAATGTTTTAGAGATTCCCGATTCTCTCGCAATTTGTCTGTTACTGATGTGCGGATTAGCCGCGACAGCAGCTAAAACACCTACTTGGGCATCATCATTTGTTGCAGGTCATGGTTGACGTTCCACATGTGGCTGAACAATTTCTGTTTCCTTAAATAACGTAACTATCCGGCGAACGGTCCGGACACTTGGATGATGTCGTCCATGATACCGAGCATCATACATAGCACACGCCCGTTGGGCATTTTGATCCCAAGAGCCATACATCAACACCATATCGACCTTTTCCGCAATTGGTAAACGGTCCATTTTAACACGGGCAATGTATCACGAAGCAAATACCGTCCGCACTGGCGGAAGGTTATGTGATACCACGTACTTATACGTTTGTGACTATTACAGCGTCATCTATGACAAATCGAAAAAAGTGATACAACTAAAGCAATCATATTTCTTTACGTACTACACGAATATGTAATAAAATGGGGGTTCGTATTTAAAAAAATCGCAGTTGATATCCGTTTGATCTACGGCAACGCCGTCTAGCGGGCCAACCATAGCGCCATCTGGTTTCCCCCTTCATGCTAGACGAGTTTCGTTCTTTGTAGTTTTTTCGTTTGATGCTTATTTCGTGAGATATTTGGGCCGGTCACTATCAATGGGCCACCCTGTAAATGGGTTCAGAAATTAACGTAACAGAATCCTAGGCTGAGGGGAATGAGTACATAATGTTTGGAGTAGGAACCCACATTCGGAAACGTTATCCCATCACGCTACAGAAAGTTACAGTCGCCAGCGCCTATCCATGTATGTATATACAGGATGATTCTGTGGTGAAAATAAAGGTTTTCAAGGATGATGGAGAAAGATAAATGTATCAAATGGCTCTGAGCACTATGGGACTCAACTGCTGTGGTCATAAGTCCCCTAGAACTTAGAACTACTTAAACCTAACTAACCTAAGGACAGCACACAACACCCAGCCATCACGAGGCAGAGAAAATCCCTGACCCCGCCGGGAATCGAACCCGGGAACCCAGGCGTGGGAAGCGAGAACGCTACCGCACGACCACGAGAAGCGGGCAATAAATGTATCAATTTGAGGTAAGGATCCCCGTAGCGGAAACGAACGAGTCCAATGTTAGAAGGAAAAACCGTTCTGATACATCTGACTTCTGTGTTAGCAGAAGAGCCAACACCGTGTTACGTGTGGAGGCCGAAATGCACGCGTTTTAGCTAACGCAGGCTGGTGTGAGGAGGGAAGAACTATACAGATTTGAGGTCTGGAACATGACAAGGAATGAGAATTTAGAAAGCGGACGAAGTTAGTTTGATACTTAACTTTAATCCATTATTGATGAACGTTGCTCTTGACGGTACATTATTCACAATATTATCTGTTCAGAATACATTCTTAAAGTAATTATAGTAACTGATTATGGCGCCTTGCTAGGTCGTAGTAAATGACGTAGCTGAAGGCTATACTAAACTGTCGTCTCTGCAAATGAGAACTTATGTCGACAGTGAACCATCGGTAGCAAAGTCGGCTGTACAACTGGGGCGATTGCTAGGGAGTCTCTCTAGACTAGACCTGCCGTGTGGCGGCGCTCGGTCTGCAATCACTGATAGTGATGACACGCGGATCCGACGTATACTAACGGACCGCGGCCGATTTAAAGGCTACCATCTAGCAAGTGTGGTGTCTGGCAGTGACACCACACTGACTGTATGTGCTGGTGCTGTTGTTACTAAGATTGTAGGATAGGCGACTTTCAGAGATGGTAGTGTGGATCAAAACAAGAAAATAGTCTAGTAAACACGGGCTCTAGAATGCATATTGAGAAGTTATGAGCACTTGTTCATCCTCGCTAGTGTGAAACACATCTCCTCTATTGAACAATTGGCCATAGCTCCTAAAGCATGCATTTTAAAGCCCATGTTTACTAGGCATTGTTTCCTGTTGGTCCGTATTACCACCTCTAAAATTTGTCTACCCTACAATCTTAGCAACATACACTGATAAGCCAAAACGTTATGACCAGCCCCCATGGCGGCGTTGGATTGCCGCCTGGTGGCGTTGTAGGCCCGTGAAGCGGTAACAAAAGTATGTAAGCAGAGCAGCTAGCATGCTAGCAAAGACATGGACTGCAAACGGGGAAATCCATCGAGATAAGCAACTTTGACAAAAGGCAGATTATTACTACGCAGAGTCTGTGAAAGAGTATCTCGAAAACGGCGGAGCTGGTTGAATATTCACTTTCTACCGCTGTGAGCATCTACGGAAAGAGGTAGAAGAAAAGTGAAACTACCACTAGGCGCTAAGTGGTTGGACAGCCCCGATTCTTTACAGAACGTGGGTTTCGGCTCCTTGTCTGTTCTGTAAAGTAGGATAGATGATGATCTGTGGCATCTCTGCCGAAAGAGCACAATGTT
Source organism: Schistocerca americana (assembly GCF_021461395.2). NCBI lineage: Eukaryota > Metazoa > Arthropoda > Insecta > Orthoptera > Acrididae > Schistocerca > Schistocerca americana. Next base: position 97,434,489 of record NC_060126.1, read on the forward strand.
GGTGCACGCACAAGTGTTTCGGCGCACATCGTTCACCGTACATTGCAGAACATGGAGTTCCGCAGTAGACCACTCGTACCTGTTCACGTGTTGACCCAACGGCACCGTTAGTTACGACTGCAGTGAGCACAGGGCCATCGGGATTCGACCGCCGATCAACCTGTTTGCTCTTCGGGTACATCACATTTTTGCTACACTAGGTCGGTGGTCGTCTTCACAAATACCGTCATCGAGATGAAAGGCTGCTCGGGACGCAGGCTAGTGTGAGCACTATTACGCTATGGGAGACATTCCTCTGCACCTGCATGGGACCTGTGGTAGTAATCAAAGACGCGCTGACAGCTGCAAACTACCTGCATTCCTTGATTTTTGATGTCTTTCCCCACAACGATATCGTCTTTCAGCAGTATAACTATCCGTGTCTCGGAGCCAGCTCGCTGTCATTGTTTGAGGAGCATTATGGTGACGCCACATTTATGTCTCGGCAACCAAACTCACCTGATGTAAATCCTAGGAATGCATGTGGATCGCTATCGGTAGCCATTACCGTGTACGCAAATCTGCAGCAAATTACGTAACCTGTACCTAGACATCCAGTGCCAAATACCTCACAAAGCCCACCAACAAAGTACCGGGTCCCTGATACACAGAATAAGTGATTTATTTTGTTTCAAATATGGACAGAAAGCTGTCAAGCTGGTGAACACAATGTTTTGGCTCATCGGCGTATATTCCCCTATCAAAGGTATTAGAATGATTTTTCGCTTATGACTTTCGACTCATTCGCATCGGGTACAGGGACCCTTCCCTCAGATTGATACATTTATTCTTCCCCATTATCACTGAAAGCCTGTAATATCATTACGGATACAGGCACCAGTGCCTATAACCTTGGAACTCTGTAGCGTCGTTCGGTAACGTTCTTGGAGATCAGGTCGTGTTCAATATATGTACTTACTCCCCTCGGCCTAGAAGTTTGTAACGTGAATTTCGGAACTCCCTATATGGCGGTCTATAGTTGTATACGTCTAGTGTCTAGCCAATGTACTTCTATAATGTTTTAATTTCTTGTACAGATCATCTGCAGATGCATCTCTATTGATGTGAAACCGGTAGTGATTTTTGAATAAAATTATTTAACAGCCAGTGCGGAATATTTTATTCGCTATATGGAATTTTGGCAGTGGTTGAGAGCCTTTTAAAATAATGTGTCTAGAAGTACACTGGTGTCCAAAATTAAAGCAACAAACGGAAATTTTGCAAGATTGCGTTTATTTTGCCACAAAACAGTATACGCAGGTGATAGTAGAGTAAAAACAATGCAGAGAATACAGAACGTAAACAACTGCAAGATACTCAACAGCAGACGAAAATGTTCTTCGTTTCTTCCAACTTAACGGATTTGCGCACACACTTTGACAAATGGTTAATGTACTCGGTATGGGGTGTGACCAAATCTGGCAGAAACAGAGGCGTGGCAACGACGGGGCATGCAGTGAATGATGTCATCAATCTCATGTTGAGGCAATAACGCCCGTATCTCCTGCAGAGCTGGTCGCAGGTCGTGGAGAGTGGTTTGTCGATGCTGACGTGATGCAAGCCATCTTCCTAGTGCATCCTGGATATGGGATTCAAGTCGGAAGAGCAAGCAGGCCACGACATGGGTTCAGTATATTTAGTTTCCAAGAAAAATCAACCGCCCGTGCTCTATGAGGTCGGGCATTATCGTCCTTCAATACAAAGTCTGCGCCAAAAGCACCACGCAACAACCGCACATGACATTCCAAGATCTCCTCACGGTACCTGACAACAGTTAAATCGTAGTGATTCATGTGGTGTCACCGCCAGACACCACACTTGCTAGGTGGTAGCCTTTAAATCGGCCGCGGTCCGTTAGTATACGTCGGACCCGCGTGTCGCCACTATCAGTGATTGCAGACCGAGCGCCGCCACACGGCAGGTCTAGAGAGACTCCCTAGCACTCGCCCCAGTTGTACAGCCGACTTTGCTAGCGATGATTCACTGCCTACTTACGTTCTCATTTGCCGAGACGATAGTTTAGCATAGCCTTCAGCTACGTCATTTGCTACGACCTAGCAAGGCCTCATTATCAGTTACTATTGAGATTGTGAATCATGTACCGTCAAGACTGACATTAATCATTAATGGATTAAAGTTAAGTATTCCACCAGCTACGTCCGTTTTTCTAAATTCTAATTTCCTTGTCCTGTTCCAGACCTCACGCCAGCCTGCGTGAGCTAAAACGCGTGCATTTCGGCCTCCTCTAGTAACACGATGTTGGCTCTCCTGCCAACCACAACAATTCACATTTACAGTTTCATGAAGAGGTGTACGAATGGTCAACATAATGCTTGCGCACACCATCCTCCGCGATATCGATCTCTTTCCACACTGTTTGGGTCCCGAAATCGTGTTTCTCATGCCCTCCACATGCGAATCCGCAGAAAATCACTTTCGAGGCCAAATCGCGACTCATCTGTGGAAGAACATTGGCCCACTGTTCGACCGTCCAGATGGCATGCTGACCACTCTACACTCGGCACCTTTCCTTCTGTGAAGACCCGCCAGAGGTAAACATACAGCAGGTCACTGGCAGTGAAGGCTACTCTGCCGAAGCTTTCTGTGCACCGTTTGCCTCGATGCAACACGTCCAGTGAATGCTGCGGCGTCAGATGCCAGTTGATGTGCGGTGCTAAGGCGTTACCATCGTGCCATTACAGCCAAATAACGGTCCTCTCTTCATGATGTCAGGCCCTGCCGTGGTCTTCGGGCTTCAATTTTGGTTTCTATAAACTGTTGACATATCCGAGAAACAACAGAACCATTCACATTTAGCCATCGGGCCACATAAGTTTTGTGGTTGAGAGAACCATCCCGTTTGATAGGTGCCATGACGTCATCGTTGGTGTGGTTGTCCGTTGACCGGAATGCCACCTTCCGTGCAGAGCACGATTATACGGACTTCTTTTGACAGTTTGTATGATCGATTCCATATTCCTAGATTTCGAGAAGGCTTTTGATACCGTTCCTCACAAGCGACTATTAATCAAATTGCGAGCATATTGAAGTATCGTCTCAGTCGTGTGACTGGATTCGTGATTTCGTCTCAGAGAGGTCACACTTCGTAGTGATAGACAGTAAATCATCGAGTGGGACAGAAGATGTCTGGCGTTCCGCAAGGTAGTGTCATAGGCCCTCTGCTGTTCCTGATTTACATAAATGATCTAGGTGATAATCTGAGCAGCCCCCTTAGATTGTTTGCAGATGAGGCTGTAATTTACCGTATAATAAAATCATAAGATGATCAATTCCAATTACAAAATGATCTAGAGAGAATTTCTGTATGGTGCGAAAAGTGGCAATTGGCACTAAACGAAGAAAAGTGCGAGGTCATCTACATGCGTACTAAAAGAATTACGATAAATTTTGGATACACGATAAATTGCACAAATCTAAGGGCTGTCAATTCGACTACATACCTAAGAACCACGATTACGAGCAACTTAAATTGCAAAGACCACATAGATAATATTGTGGGGATGGCGAAACAAAGACTGCGCTTTGTTGGCAGAACACTTAGAAGATCCGACAAACCCAATAAAGAGACAGCTTACATTACACTTGTCCGTCCTCTGCTGGAATATTGCTGCGCGATGTGGGATCCTCAAAAATGATTCAAATGGCTCTGAGCACTATGGGACTTAACATCTGAGGTCATCAGTCCCCTAGAACTTAGAACTACTTAAACCTAACTAACCTAAGGACATCACACACATCCATGCCCGAGGCAGGATTCGAACTTGCGACCGTAGCAGTCGCGCGGTTCCGGACTGAAGCACCTAGAACCGCTCGGCCACCGCGGCCGGCTTGGATCCTTACCAGGTAGGATTCGGCCGGCTTGGATCCTTACCAGGTAGGATTGACGGAGGACATCTAAAAATTGCAAAGAAGGGCAGCTAGTTTCGTGTCATCGCGTAACATGGGTGAGAGTGTCGCTGATATGATACGCGAGTTGGGGTGGCAGTCTCTGAAACAAAGGCGGCTTTCATTGCGGCGGAATCTATTTACGAAATTTCAATTACCAACTTTCTCTTCCGAATGCGAAAATATTTTGTTGACACCCACCTACGTAGGGAAACATGATCATCATAATAAAAAAAGAGAAATCATAGCTCGACGGAAAGATTTAGGTGTTCCTTTTTCCCACCCGCCATTCGAGAGTGGATGGTAGAGAAGTAATACGAGAGTGAGTGAAATGGAAACCTTAAATTTGTAATAACATATCGAAATTTCGCGCCGTTATCCTGTAAGTTGGTGAGCGTGCTACAAACAACGTGCAGAAAGTCCTGTAGGTGGCAGCATAGTGCAGATGCACACATACCGTCGCCGTATCAGTATAGAGATGGCCGCCCCACTTGCGACTTGCCCCCGGGAATATCAGCGTTCTACTATTCGGTTTTTGCGTAGTGAAGGTATGAAACCTATTGAAATTCATCGACGGATGAAGGTTCAGTACGGTGATGCATGTTTGTCACAGCAGCAAGTCTACGAATGGAGTAGGAAGTTCGCAAATGGTGTGACTTTAGTGGAAGATGCTCCTCGTCCAGGTCAGGCACAACGAGTTGTGACTCCACAGAACATTGCAGCAGTTGAAGCCATAGTGAACCGCCGAGTGTCCGCAACTCGTGGTCGTGAGATAGCGTTCTCGCTACCCGCGCCCGGGTTTCCCGGGTTCGATTCCCGGCGGGGTCAGGGACTTTCTCTGCCTCGTGATGACTGGGTGTTGTGTGATGTCCTTAGGTTAGTTAGGTTTAAGTAGTTCTAAGTTCTAGGGGACTGATGACCATAGATGTTCAGTCCCATAGTGCTCAGAGCCATTTTTTTGAACCACCGAGTGACACTGAATGACATTGCAGCATGTTTACAGATTAGTCATGGGTCAGCACACCACATTGTGGTTATGCTGACTTTCTTTTGGGACGAAAAAGGCGTCATTTTGGAGCATTACATGCCTAGAGGGACCACTGTCACCAGTGCGTCATACACAGATCTCCTAAAAAATCACCTGCGGCCTTCAATCAAATCAAAGCGACGTGGATTGCTGTCAGCAGGTGTCCTTCAGGAACATGACAATGCAAGGCCTCACACTGCCCGTACAACAGTTGCAACAATCACAGACCTGCATTTTGAATGTTTTCCTCAACCACGATACTTACCAGACCTTGCCCCAAGTGATTTCCATATGTTTGGACCACTCAAAGACGCAATGGCAGGAAAGAAGTTCTGTTTTGATGAAGAGGTAAGCGACACGGTGCATGAGTGGTTGTGCGGACTACCAAAAGAATTTCTTTGTAAGGGAATTTATGCACTTTGTAAGCGGTGAAGGACTTGCACTGAGCGTGGGGGTGTTGAATAGTGATACAGCTTTGTGCCACTTCTGCACAATAAATAATGTTGTTGTTGTTGTACTCTTCAGTCTTGAGACTGGTTTGATGCAGTCTCCATGCTACTCTATCCTGTGCAAGCTTCTTGATCTCCCAGTACTTACTGCAACCTACATCCTTCTGAATCTGCTTAGTGTATTCATCTCTTGGTCTCCCTCTACGATTTTTACCCTCCACGCTGCCCTCCACTGCTAAATTTGAGATCCCTTGATGCCTCAGAACGTGTCCTACTAACCAGTCCCTTCTTCTTGTCAAGTTGTGCCACAAACTCCTCTTCTCCACAATTCTATTCAATACCTCTTCATTAGTTATATGATCTACCCACCTAATCTTCAGCATTCTTCTGTAGCACCACATTTCGAAAGCTTCTATTCTCTTCTTGTCCAAACTATTTATCGTCCATGTTTCACTTCCATACATGGATACACCCCATACAAACACTTTCAGAAACGACTTACTGACACTTAAATCTATACTCGATGTTAACAAATTTCTCTTCTTCAGAAACGCTTTCCTTGCCATTGCCAGTGTACATTTTATATCCTCTCTACTTCGACCATCATCAGTTAACTTGCTCCCCAAATAGCAAAACTCCTTCACTACTTTAAGCGTCTCATTTCCTAATCTAATTCTCTCTGCATCCCCTGACTTAATTTGACTACATTTCATTATCCTCGTTTTGCTTTTGTTGATGTTCATCTTATATCCTCCTTTCAAGACACTATCCATTTCGTTCAACTGCTCTTCCAAGTCCTTTGCTGTCTCTGACAGAATTACAATGTCATCGGTGAACATCAAAGGTTTTATTTCTTCTCCATGGATTTTAATACCTACTTCGAATTTTTCTTTTGTTTCCTTTGCTGCTTGCTCAGTATACAGATTGAATAACACCGGGGAGAGGCTACAATCCTGTCTCACTCCCTTCCCAACCACTGCTTCCTTTTCATACCCCTCGACTTTTATAACTGCCATCTGGTTTCTGTATAAATTGTAAATAGCCTTTCGCTACCTGTATTTTACCCCTGCCACTTTCAGAATTTGAAAGAGAGTATTCCAGTCAACATTGTCAAAAGCTTTCTGTAAGTCTACAAATGCTAGAAACGTAGGTTTGCCTTTCCTTAATCTATTTCCTAAGATAAGTCGTAAGGTCAGTATCGCCTCACGTGTTCCAACATTTCTACGGAATCCAAACTGATCTTCCCGGAGGTAGGCTTCTACTAGTTTTTCCATTCGTCTGTAAAGAATTCGCGTTAGTATTTTGCAGCTGTGACTTATTAAACTGATATAATATTCAAAAAAAATTTAAGATTTTCATTTGACTCACCCTCGTATGAAAATGATTCGATGAACCCACTGCCAGGCACTTAAGTGTGAATTGCAGGGTAACTATGTAGATGTAGATGAATTAGGCACAGAACGGGGAGATAACAGTTTGTTGCTTTAATTTGGGCGCTAGTGTAGTTTCTTCGCTAAAGCGATTGGCGATTTCGGCATAACAAGCAGCTGGAGCGCAGCCGGCCCGTGTGGGGCCAAAGCGCGCGTAGTTCCGCTGGTCGTCGTAATGCGTTCGGCACGCGGAGGACGAGCGCGCGTGTCAGCCGACTCTCGGCGCGCACAATATTTGCCGAGGCGCTGCTCCGTGCGTCGGAGTGGGCCTGCCGAGCGTCCCAGTAGCCGCTGGGCTGCGTCAGCCTTGCGGCGCGTGACGTCACGGCGTCGGTGGCGGCGGCTGCGGCTGTGTCCCGCGTGTCGGCCGCTGGCCGCCGGCGCACGTGTGGCTGCGGTCGATGGCCGGCCGGCCGAGGCCCCAGTAGCCACACGACACGCTGCCGAAACCCTCGCGACCTATAGGCGCCGCGTAAAAGCCGTGCCCACCCACGGGGCGTACTCGCCCCTTAGCTGCACTGTCACGTTCCGTTATTCAACTGACCGGAAAACAACACTTTCAATGATCTCGCTGGGATTAGAATCTGCTGTCGGCGATTTTTTCGTGTTTGCGAATTTGATCCTGAGACTCGCCTTCTACAACTTACAGTTTAATTGTGTTGCGTTTGTGCTTAAGTTTATAGCGTTTTTCCGTGAGTTTCATAAATACAACAGATACACATAACAGAGACTTTAGCCGTCAGTAGTGAGCCGTGTGCGGCTCGCGCTCGTGCCGTTTATTGCTCGTCATCTGTTTTTTGTGCTTCTGTCACCTCGTTTTTTCTTTAATTCGATTTACTGGCGTCACTAGGTTGCTGGTTTGCTTTCCCGTCAGTGGCAGCAGCAGTGCTTATCGATAAGTGCACTATCGTACCATCTCTGGAGCGACCGCTAGTATTTCCGGGTCGTCGTCTGCTGGGATTCAGTTGGGAGCTGAGTCGGGACGCAACACCAGTGAACTCGGGGACACAGCGCCGGCGAGGTGCGGACAGCCAGTGCTCGCCGATCGCTGGCGAAACACAAGAACTGTCCGATGGAAGGAGACTGGAGCGGGACAACCGTTGGTTGGTCGTTCGGTTGGTCGTCTCACCGGGCGACATGTATTTGGTCCTTTGACCCTTTCTGGGCCTCGTCAGTTATATTGCCGGACGTGGGTCGGTTCCTTCCTTGTGCAGAGATGTCGAGGCCAATGGGCAAGAGTTACCTCTGCATGGATGGGTCCGAGCCAGGGGGCCGACTCGCCGTGTCTCAGAATTCCGAACGGACATCGAGTCGGGTTGGAACTGCAGTCAGCTTCGGACGGACAAGTAACCCGATACTCGTAACTTGAGTGGTAACGACCTGGGTTGGTCGTTCGGTCGGTGGTCTCATCGACGACGTGTATTTGGTCGCCGACCACTTGTGGAAAGTCTCTGTGTGTCGAATTGACCCGTCCTTGTTCCACAGAGATTGCTTTTGCGATTGTTCGACTTCTTGTGCAAGCGTGTTACGTAGAACCGTGTGTAGTTTCTGCAATTTCCAATGAGCACATCATTGCTGTCTGCGTACTGGAGTAGTCAGTCGGTCGGTTAAAATACAGCAGTGAGTATGTCGGGTGGAAGGGAATTGATAGGCTGTTGGTTGGTTCTTCAGCCGTCCCTGGCTCGTGCTACCACCAGATTATTTAGTGTGACGCTTGGCTGCCTGTCTCACCTAAACTAGTGTTTCCTCGCCAAGCCGATCCTTGGAACACTTCTGTGCACCACTGCTTGTTGTTTGTGATTGTCATTTTATTTCGTCGCAGGTACTGTGCCAGGTCTCCAGCCGTGTCTGTTTTATGTTCAGTATATGGCCTTCAGTCGAACTTCATAACAACTTTAAGATTATGCCTTCAGCTGTGTTTCACTTAAAATTCTTGTTGCTCTGTATTTACTCCTTCAGCCGCGTTTGTTTCAGAATCTGTGGCTTTAATACATAAATCCTTGTGTGTAAGACTTCTCTTTAATTATTTTGAATTCTTGAAACGGCCTTGAGCCGTGTTCTGTGATTGTTTATCTTAAGGTTCTCTTTAATTATTCTTGAGTAATGCTTGGGCCTTCAGCTGACAAGATACTTCAAGTTTTCTTAAGTTGTTTTTCTGTTGTACTGTATAAAGGGTTATCTTTAAAGTCTCTCTTTTATTATGTAAAGAAATTTTTTTAAATTGGGCTTTCAGCCGAAGAATTAACCTGAATTTTCCTTAATAGGATCTTTAGCCGGAATTTATAAACGCTTGGCCTTTAAAGAATTTCCTTAGCTGATTTGAAATATTATTTTGGCCTTTAGCCGAGAAGATATTGTAATTTTACTTAAGTAAGGCCTTCAGCCGTTACTCTAAATCATAGAAGGAATCAATTATACTTATTTTTGAGAAGTTACTTGGGCCCTCAGCCGTGAATTGATCTTTGTTGTTTTAAAGAGAAAACTGTGCATTGGTTCGAGCAATAAAGTTTAGTGCGTTCTTGTATAACTGATAGTAATTGACCTCCACAACCTAATCCGCTCTGTCTTGCGAAACCAGATTTCAAATAATATATTCTCCTTTACAATTTTCAGCGCTGGGGTAACTTTTCGATTCCGCAGCTGTACTAATCATGTGGTTTTGAGGCGAAGAACTCGTCTACCCATGTCCGGAGAACATTTTCATTCGGAAAGGTTGTTCGATAGAGAGCGAAAAAAATGAATATCAGAGGGAGCAAGATCAGGTGAGTAAGGTGGGTGCGGAATGAATTCGCAAGCTGACTCCGGTATAATGTTCTTCTTTTCACTCTGTCGGAATGTTGACAGTAAATGTCGGCAGTGATGGTTACTTTTGTGGACTGGCAAGACAGCCAATCCACTAGGACGGGAGGCCGAAGGGCACGCGTTTAAGCTCACGCAGGATGGCGTGAGGTCTGGAACAGGACAAGGTCTTTATAGTAGCAAAAATAGTACGTAGCTTCTGGAATACTTAACTTTAATCCATAATTGGTGAACATCGGTCTGACAGTACATGCATCACAAGATAAATAGCAATTGATAATGGCGCCTTGCTAGGTCGTAGCAAATGACGTAGCTGAAAGCTATGCTAACTATCGTCTCGGCAAATGAGAGCGTAATTTGTCAGTGAACCATCGCTAGCAAAGTCGGCTGTACAACTGGGGCGTGTGCTAGTCTGCAATCACTGATAGTGGCGACACGCGGGTCCGACGTATACTACCGGACCGCGGCCGATTTAAAGGCTACCACCTAGCAAGTGTGGTGTCTGGCGGTGACACCACATTTCTCCCCCGCAAATCGGCGTACGGTTGTGTTATAAGGCTTCCGCCCGCCGTGGGGAGGACCCCATGTTGACGTATGCGGCGAGGTGGGGAGCCTAACAACAGGCGAGGTTGTGCCACCCGCACCCTGCCATTCGGCCCGAGGGGAGCTAGGAAACGCCTGATAACCTACTCCAGGGTGCACGCCAACATGCGGTGTATGCGCCCGTACAGAGACAGGAGGGGCCGAAGGGTCGACCTCCGTCGGGTCGGGGCACCCGACGGGCGAAGACGCCATGTGGTCCGGAGCGGGCAAGAGTTCCATGTCGGAGGACAACTGGTCACGGGAAGCGATCGGCGGCGCGTGACCCATGGAGGAGCCCGGCGGTTGCAGCGACGCGTCCACTGCGGGCGTCGCCGGCGGGAGAACAGGCGGCGGCGGCGGCGCCATGGGGCAAAATGGAAGGCAGCATCGGTAACACCTGGGGATGAGGCGAGCCAGTAGATGGGTCCCCAGGGCGCTGACCGGACGGCACCGTCGCTGAAAGCAGACGGGGAGCGGCAGAACCCGTGCGACGACAGAGGCGCAGCTGATTGAGATGCCGACGCACCTCACCAGAGGCCCCCAAAACCAGATACATAGCGCGGCCGAGACAGCGAAGAATGCGCCCTGCGAGCCAACGCCGTGAACCTCGATAGTTGCGATAGTATACAACGTCGCCTAGGGCAAAAACAGGTGTCTGCCGCTGCACAGGAACCTGAGGCGGCGGATGTAGCAAAGACATCAAGGTGCGAGGAGGGCGACCGTGCAACTCAGCCGGCGAGCGACCATCTCGCGGCTGAGAGCGATACGTGGCCAAAAAGAGCAACAACGCGTCCTCCCGAGAATGCGACTCTTTCAACTTCAATATCTGTGACTTCAAAGTCCTGACCAAACGTTCAGCGGCACCGTTTGACTGCGGCGAAAACGGCGCGGACGTTAGATGTTGAATACCATTGGCCTTGCAGAATGACTGAAATTCGGCGGACATGAATTGTGGGCCATTGTCGGAAACAATAGTCTGTGGAAGACCTTCAATACAAAAGATAGCGGATAACGCCTGGATGGTGGCAGATGACGTCGTGGAAGACATCCGGACAATAAAAGGAAAATTACTGAATGAATCTACCACAACCAACCAGCGAGCATTCCAGAATGGACCAGCAAAATCGATGTGTAAGCGTTGCCAAGGGGAAGTGGCTGTTGGCCATGCAAAGAATTTCCGCGGTGGTGCGGATTGTTGTTCGCCACACGCCATGCAAGAAGAGCACATATTCGTAATCGCAGCATCGATTCCGAACCAAGTACAGTGCTGACGAGCAAGTTTTTTCGTTCTCACTATACCCCAGTGTCCTTGGTGGAGAAGCAGTAAAACAGAGGACTGTAACGAACGTGGGACCACGACCCTGGACTGATCGTTATCAGAACGCAACAGCAAAACACCACGTCGTACAAAAAGTCTCTCCTTGTGAGCAAAAAATCGGCGAATCAACGGATCCCCGATCCGTGACTTTGACAAGGGCCATTGAGTAGCAACAAAACGCAAAACGGTAGCAAGGACAGGGTCGGCAGCTGTGGCTGTAGCTACACGACGAAAATCAATCGGAAACGATTCGACCACGTCATCGGTTTCCGAATCAGTGAACATGCAAGCAAGTTCGGAGGAATCGAATGCTCTATCCTCAGCAACAGGCAAACGGGACAACGCATCGGCGTTTCCGTGCTTAGCAGTGGACCGATACAAGATATCGTAGCGGTACTGCGAGAGGAAAATAGACCAGCGAATGAATTTCTGCGCTGTACGTGGAGGTAATAGGGGGAGACTTCAATCTACCAGGTATAGAATGGGATAGTCACACAATCAGAACTGGAGCCAGGGACAGAGACTCTTGTGACATTATCCTGACTGCCTTGTCCGAGAATTACTTCGAGCAGATAGTTAGAGAACCAACTCGTGAAGCTAACGTTTTAGACCTCATAGCAACAAATAGACCGGAACTTTTCGACTCCGTGAATGTAGAAGAGGGTATCAGTGATCATAAGTCAGTGGTTGCATCAATGACTACAAGTGTAATAAGAAATGCCAAGAAAGGAAGGAAAATATATTTGCTTAACAAGAGTGATAGGGCACAAATCGCAGAATATCTGAGTGACCACCATCAAACGTTCATTTCTGAGGAAGAGGATGTGGAACAAAAATGGAAAAAATTCAGAAACATCGTCCAGTACGCCTTAGATAAGTTCGTACCGACTAAGGTCCAAAGCGAGGGGAAAGATCCACCGTGGTATAACAATCATGTACGAAAGGTACTACGGAAACAAAGAAAGCTTCATCATAGGTTTAAGAGTAGTCGAATCATAGCTGATAAGGAAAAGCTGAACGAAGCGAAAAAGAGCGTAAAGAGAGCAATGAGAGAAGCATTCAACGAATTCGAACATAAAACATTGGCAAACAATCTAAACAAGAACCCTAAAAAGTTTTGGTCATATGTAAAATCGGTAAGCGGATCTAAATCCCCTATTCAGTCACTCGTTGACCACGATGGCACCGAAACAGAGGACGACCGAAGAAAGGCAGAAATACTGAATTCAGTGTTCCGAAACTGTTTCACTGCGGAAAATCGTAACACGGTCCCTGACTTCAGCCGTCGCACGGACGCCAAAATGGAAAATATTGAAATAAACGATATCGGAATTGAAAAACAACTGCTATCACTTAGTAGCGGAAAAGTATCCGGACCAGACGAGATACCCTTAAGATTCTACAGTGATTATGCTAAAGAACTTGCCCCCTTTCTATCAGCAATTTATCGTAGATCGCTGGAAGAACGTAAAGCACCTAGCGACTGGAAGAAAGCGCAGGTCGTTCCCATTTTCAAGAAGGGTCATAAATCAGATGCGAATAATTATAGGCCTATTTCGCTTACGTCAATCTGTTGTAGAATAATGGAACATGTTTTGTGTTCTCGTATTATGACGTTCTTAGATAATACAAATCTCCTTCATCATAACCAACATGGATTCCGCAAACAGAGATCATGTGAAACTCAGCTCGCCCTATTTGCCCAAGAAATTCACAGTGCCGTAGACACTGGCGAGCAGATTGATGCCGTATTCCTGGACTTCAGGAAGGCATTTGATACGGTTCCGCACTTACGTTTAGTGAAAAAAATACGAGCTTACGGAATATCGGACCAGGTTTGTGATTGGATTCAGGATTTCCTAGAAGAAAGAACACAACATGTCATTCTTAACGGTTCAAAATCTGCAGATGTAGAGGTAATTTCGGGAGTACCGCAGGGAAGCGTGATAGGACCTTTATTGTTTACAATATACATAAATGACTTAGTTGACAACATCGGTAGCTCCGTGAGGCTATTTGCAGATGACACGGTTGTCTACAAGAAAGTAGCAACATCAGAAGACTCGTACGTACTCCAGGAGGACCTGCAGAGGATTAATGCATGGTGCGACAGCTGGCAGCTTTCCCTAAACGTAGATAAATGTAATATAATGCGCATACATAGGGGCAGAAATCCATTCCAGTACGATTATGCCATAGGTGGTAAATCATTGGAAGCGGTAACGACCGTAAAATACTTAGGAGTTACTATCCGGAGCGATCTGAAGTGGAATGATCACATAAAACAAATAGTGGGAAAAGCAGGCGCCAGGTTGAGATTCATAGGAAGAATTCTAAGAAAATGTGACTCATCGACGAAAGAAGTAGCTTACAAAACGCTTGTTCGTCCGATTCTTGAGTATTGCTCATCAGTATGGGACCCTTACCAGGTTGGATTAATAGAAGAGATAGACATGATCCAGCGAAAAGCAGCGCGATTCGTCATGGGGACATTTAGTCAGCGCGAGAGCGTTACGGAGATGCTGAACAAGCTCCAGTGGCGGACACTTCAAGAAAGGCGTTACGCAATACGGAGAGGTTTATTATCGAAATTACGAGAGAGCACATTCCGGGAAGAGATGGGCAACATATTACTACCGCCCACATATATCTCGCGTAATGATCACAACGAAAAGATCCGAGAAATTAGAGCAAATACGGAGACTTACAAGCAGTCGTTCTTCCCACGCACAATTCGTGAATGGAACAGGGAAGGGGGGATCAGATAGTGGTACAATAAGTACCCTCCGCCACACACCGTAAGGTGGCTCGCGGAGTATAGATGTAGATGTAGAAAAAGCGATGTCAAAGGTTTGTGGTCTGTGATGATGGTAAAGTGACGACCATACAAGAAATCATGAAACTTAGTAACACCAAATACGAGAGCCAAAGCTTCTTTCTCGACCTGTGAATAATTTCTTTGCGCAGACGAGAGCAATTTGGACGCAAAGGCAATAGGGCGATCATGCGATCCATCTTTGTGCGCAAGCACAGCACCGATCCCGAAATCCGATGCATCCACCATCAACAAAAGGGGCTTCCGGGGATCGAATGGCGTAAGGCAAGTATTGGAAAGCAACGCCGATTTCAACTGGCGAAAGGCGCGTTCGCATTCCGTCGTCCAGACGAACGGAACACCTTTACGGCGTAAGCGATGAAGCGTAGCTGAAATGGAAGAGGCGTGGCGCACATAACGATGATAATAATTGATTTTTCCCAGCACACTCTGTAGCTGCTTCAAATTCTGAGGCGAAGGCAAGTCTTGCATGGCACGGAGGTGCTCGGGACTGGGATGTATGCCTTTGGCATTGATTACATGTCCCAGATAGGGTAAGTCACGAGCAAAAAACACACATTTGTCCTTCCGCAAGCGAAGACCATTTTGCCGCAAACCTGAAATAATGTTCTGAGATTGGCTAAATGTTCTTCTTCTGTCTTTCCGGAGATCACAATATCGTCCAGATAGTTTGCTGCAGTAGGGACCGACACACAATCTGTTTGCAGATATTGCTGAAACAATGCAGAGGTGGATGCACACCCGAATGGCAGTTGTTTGAATCGATACAAACCAAGATGCGTGTTAACCACCAAAACGCGCTGGGAATCTTCGTCCACCGGTATTTGCAAGTACGCATCTGCTAGGTCCAACTTCGAAAAATATTTACCCGGGCACAGTTTGTCAAAAAGATCGTCTGGGTGGGGTAAAGGAAAAGTTGCAATCACTAGTTGTGGATTCACTGTTGCCTTGAAGTCCACACAAAGTCTCAATTTTCCGGAAGGTTTTGGCAAAATTACTAAGGGTGATGCCCAGAGAGAAGTCTGCACACGTTCAATCACACCTTGTGATTCCAAATCGCGTAATGTTCTTGCGACCTCATCATGCAATGCATGGGGAACATTGCACGCTCTGAAAAATTTCGGTTGCGCATTTACTTTCAGTTCCAAATGTGCTTTGTAGTTCTTAGTGCAACCAAGGCCCGGTGCAAAAATGTCTGCAAACTCTTCACATAGACAAGAAACACTGTCTGAAGGCACAGTCTGGTTCATTGATAGGACCTGATTGACTATAGACAAGTGAAACAACTGAAATAAATCCAAACCAAACAAGTTCACTGGAGAAGAAGAACGAAGGACGTACAATGACACAAGTTTTGTTTGTCCTTTGTATGTTGCAAGAAGGCTGCACTGTCCTGACACAGGGATTGCTTGTCCTGAATAACTACTGTGCTTAACATTTGCGGCATGCAACAGAGGTGTGCCCAGCTGTTTGTACGTGTCTTGATTGATCAGTGAAACTGCAGCTCCAGTATCGAGCTGGGATGGGATCACTTTGCCGTTAATGTCCAAATCTACAAAAAGTTTATTGTCCTGCTGACGACAAGAGCCACTGTCTCGTGCAATGTGAACTGACACCGGGACAGAATCACTTGCGACTTGACGGAATTTCCAGCGATGTTGACGCACAGTATTTGTGGGACGAACACAGTCACTGTTAGAGAGAGTGGCACTGGGCCGAGTGGAATGAACTACATGAATTTCCATGGGCGAAGGTTCACGAGCCCGAGTATTCTTGGTTCGATTCCGGCGCAAAGCAAAGGGCCTGGAATGGTTGTGAGTGTCCGATCGGAGCTTTTTCTGGCAAACACTCTGAACATGTCCTCGTTTATTACAGAAAAAGCAAATAGCTTGGTGTGATGGGCAATTCTCACGCGAATGTCTAGTAGCACACCGCGGGCATGATTTGATCACTGCATTTACTTGCTTGCGCGGCACACGTGGCTAAGAGCTGGGCGGCAGCTGCGCGGACGGGCGCGAGGGCTGTTTATTGTTCCGTGCAGCACGCCCTAATGTGACACACGGCTGGGGAAGTTTCAAATGATTCCTGAGCAAAGTCAAGTGTGTCCTGCCGATCCAATACGTCCATCACTTGTTGAAGGGAGGGATTGACCAGTTTCAAAATCTGTTCCCATATACGAACATCAGAAACGTTCTGTGCAATAGCATCACGTACCATAGTATCTGAATAAGGGAGTCCACATTGACACTCAAAAGCACAATCCCTAGTAAGGCCTTGCAAGATTGCAACCCACTCCCTATTAGTCTGACCGGCTGTACGTTTTGTACGAAAGAAGGTATACCTTTTTGCAACTACATTGACTGATTCTTTTAAATATGCATCTAATGCAGACAAAATTTCGTCGTAGGACAGAGTTGCGACGTCGCGTCGGGGAAATAATTTGATGATCACACGGTACGTTTGGACGCCGACGGATGCCAACACAAAAGGCTGCCGTTCGTTACCTTGAATTCTATAGGCGGCGAGATGGAATCCAAATTGGCGTGACCACTCTGTCCAGCTTTCCAGTGTCGCATCAAAAGGACGAAAAGTTGGTGCAACTGCGTGTTGTGGCTGCGTGAGCGGTGGAGCGGCGGCTGCCGCATCGTTTTGCATTCCACGTTGACCCTGGACGAGCTGTCCAAGGGCATCCAGAAAGGCCTGCGTCTGCTGATTCTGCAAGCGATAAAATTTGTACAGTACATCTGGAGATTGTGGAGAAGCCATGACACAAGTAAATCAGGGCAATATCAATATGATCACAAAATTCTCGTCGCCAACTTTTGTGGACTGGCAAGACAGCCAATCCACTAGGACAGGAGGCCGAAGGGCACGCGTTTAAGCTCACGCAGGATGGCGTGAGGTCTGGAACAGTACAAGGTCTTTATAGTAGCAAAAATAGTACGTAGCTTCTGGAATACTTAACTTTAATCCATAATTGGTGAACATCGGTCTGACGGTACATGCATCACAAGATAAATAGCAATTGATAATGGCGCCTTGCTAGGTCGTAGCAAATGACATAGCTGAAAGCTATGCTAACTATCGTCTCGGCAAATGAGAGCGTAATTTGTCAGTGAACCATCGCTAGCAAAGTCGGCTGTACAACTGGGGCGAGTGCTAGGACGTCTCTCTAGACCTGCCGTGTGGCGGCGCTCGGTCTGCAATCACTGATAGTGGCGACACGCGGGTCCGACGTATACTACCGGACCGCGGCCGATTTAAAGGCTATCGCCTAGCAATTGTGGTGTCTGGCGGTGACACCACAGTTACACCCTGGGGAAGTAATTCGCAGTACATCACACCGTCGAAGGTCCACCAGATGTGCAACATAATCTCTTGTGGATGCGCGCATATCTTTGTATGGGGAATTGCTGTTTTGTCTGGGATCACCCATTCCTTTCTTTTCCTTATGTTAGCACAAAATACACCTTTTCTCGCCAGCAGTAACGATACAGAATAGGAATGGTCGACGTTGACTACCAGCCAATTGGTGACGAGCAAGCAGAGATGCACCTGGGCGCCGGCCGAGTGGCCGAGCGGTTCTAGGCGCTACAGTCTGGAACCGCGCGACCACTACGGTCGCAGGTTCGAATCCTGCCTCGGGCATGGATATGTGTGACATCCTTAGGTTAGTTAGGTTTAAGTAGTTCTAAGTTCTAGGGGGCTGATGACCTCAGAAGTTAAGTTCCATAGTGCTCAGAGCCATTTGAACCATTTTTTGCACCTAGGCCTATCCACTGATTTTTGGGATTCTGGGTTAAAGCATTCGGTACCCCGGCAACTGATTTCTGAACCTTCCCCGTTTCATGCAAATGTCACACGACTCCGGAATGATCACAGTTGATCATATTGCCAGTTCTCGAGTACATTGACGTGGATCATTGTGGATTAACGCATTTAAAAGATTTTCATCAAACACCGAAAGTCTTCCTGAACATGGAGACTCACTGCTGTCAAAACGATCCTCCTTAATCATATAATGTAGGCTTTCACGGCCGGTGTTGTCTTCAGTTGAAACTTCCGGGCTGAGAGGCCGTGGTCGATGAATAAAATTTCCACCTAACGTTTCGTCTCCATCTGCGGGAGACATCTTTTGAGGTCGTCCGGCTTCTGCCACTGGGGCTCCAGGTACTCTCGCATTTATAGAGCGCATAGAGGGCACCACCATTCGTTACGTGATGCCGACGGTTTGCGTATTTTTAGAAGGCGTCATCATTCTCGATTAAGAGTACTCGATTGTCATTCTGCTGGCGCCAACGTCGACATCCATATTTTGTCTAACTTTCGAACTTCCTCTTTTCTATTAAAGTTGTTGTGGTGTTTGTGTATCTCTATTGCTTCTCTACGTATACTTGCGCGCGTGATAATGGGATGTTCGTGCTAGAACGATTGTCTCATTAAATTTAATTTCGTAATTCCCATCTCGAAAAACATGCTCTGCTACGGCAGAGTTTTCGATGTGTCCTAAGCGACAGTTTCTTTTAAGTTCGGCTAAGCGGGTGTTTACACTTCTTTTCGTTGTTCGAATATATAATTGTCCACAACTGCATGAAATTTTGTATACTCCAGGTGTTGCTAGGGGGTGTCTTCTTGGTGGGTCTGAAGATCGTTTCCATCCCATACTTGGCCAGAACTTACCCATTACGGTCCGTGACTTTATTAATGAACGGTAGGAAAACTTTTGTTGTTGCTCTGGACTTCTGGCTTCTTTTCTTCTTTGATGGAGGGCTCGATCAATTTCCTTACTTGTACATCCGCTTTTGATGAAGGCCGACCGTAGGTGATTCAGTTCATCTTGTAAGTAAGCCGGCTCGCAGGTTTTGTTGGCTCTGTCCACCAAGGTTTTAATGGCACCTCTTTTTTTGCCTAGGATGATGGTTAGATTCCTTGTGGAGGTATCGATCCGTGTGAGTGTTGTTCCTATATACCTTGTGGCCCAGCGTCCCATCCATCCGTTTAATTACCGACACATCCAGGAAATTGAGTTGACCATTGCTCCCTTTCTCCATCGTAAACTGTATCTTCGGGTTAATGCTGTTCAGATGCACCAAGAAGGCATCCAACTCTTCTTCACCGTGAGTCCACACTGCAAATGTGTCATCAACATAGCGGTACCATTTAGCAGGCTTTTTACTGGCAGTCAGCAGCGCTCGCTGTTCGAAGATCTCCATAAATAAATTGGCAACAGCTGGGCTGAGAGGGCTTCCCATCGCCACCCCGTGTCTGTTCGTAAAACTCGTTGTTATACTGGAAATAAGTTGTCGTCAGGCAGTGTTTAAATAAAGCCACTATGTCAGTCGTAAAAATATCTGCTGTATATGAAATAGCTTCGTTTACAAGCACCATGGTAAACAATGACACTACATCGAAGCTCACAAGAATATCACTTGGGCTGACGTTAATCACCCTCAGTTTTCCAATAAAATGCGCCGAGTTGTTAATGCAGATGGAGACGATACGTCAGGTGGAAATTTTATTCATCGACCACGGCCTCTCAGCGCGGAAGTTTCAACTGAAGATCCTCTTTAAATCGAGAAAACTACTTACTTGCCGTGGTCTGTGCAGTGCCATTATCCCCATATGTGAAGGAAACGTGTCTGGATGCCTCCGATGGTGTCATCCCTTTATTGAACTAAACAAGTATAATATGTCGGAAATGTTCCCATCTCCCCACTTCGCACTCTATTTTCTAGCGTTCCACAGCTGCACTCCCCATGTCCAAATGACAAAATGGCAATATGTAAAGTCAGATAGCAACAGTGAAGCATATAAAAAATTTACAATCGATAAGTAAACTCACAACAACCGGAGCAATAGCATACAAGTCAAAAACGATTCCAGCTGACGAACCAACACAATATTTTATATTCTTTACGGGAAATTGTACAGGGTGGCTTTCTTTCATGCCTTTTCTCTTTGGCTTGACAGTGTGTCACTTTCTCCGTCATAAAG
The DNA here is from genome assembly GCF_021461395.2 of Schistocerca americana. Lineage (NCBI taxonomy): Eukaryota > Metazoa > Arthropoda > Insecta > Orthoptera > Acrididae > Schistocerca > Schistocerca americana. The sequence continues at coordinate 97,454,869 of NC_060126.1, forward strand.
TAAGAGTAGGAGTGGCTGTCTGCTGTCACGTCCCCTGGCTATCAAACCGTTTCTTACCGCAGGCGTTCATCGAGAGTTACCATCTCCCCCGCCTCCTCTCCTCGCATCTCTGCTCGCCCTAAATATGAACTGACGTCATTCCAACTTTTACTGTCCCATAGGCGTGTATAATTTTAATCATAGCAGTATGAGTATTAATGATGAATAACAATTTCATTTACAATAAAATTTGTAAAGTATGTTATGTAACAACAATAATAAAAATTGGAAAAAAAGTAATTTACAGGAATACAGGGTGTCTCATAATCCGTGTTACAGGCTGCTGATTGTTGTAAAGGGAACTTAGTAAAAGAAGTTTTAATGAGGACCACTGATGGGAAATGTACTGTATGGATATAAAATACGGGGGCGTGCTGAAAAGTAATGACTCTGAATTTTTCATGTGAAAACTCCTAAAGCTTTTTTTAAAAATAAAACGTACCTTATTACCATTCTACGCCTTTATTCTTGATGTCTACGTATTCATTTCTCAACATAGTATTCATGGCGACGAACACATTTGTCCCAACGAGAATAATTCGTTGATACCGCCACTGTAGAATCTTTGATTTTGCTAATGGAGTCACAACCTCACCTCCGCCTTCACCACTTCATCACAATCTAAGTGAAGTCGTCGAAGGTGTTTAAGTTCTGGAAACAGATGAGATTCGGATGGAACCAAGTCGCGACTGTACAGCGGGTGACCGATAACAGGGAACCCAAGGCGTCGGATTGTTGCAGCGCTTGCGTGTGGTGTGGCATCGTCATGCTGAAATAGGAGGTGCAAAACCTGTGGACGAAGTCTTAGAATTGCAAATTCGATCACAACACGGTCTTTCTCACGCACTGACATATTTACGTTATACACCGCTTTGTTACAGCCTACAATTCGGAGCCGTCTAGAGGTAGAGGGTAGCAAATACGTAAAAATGAGGAATCAAGATATAGAATGGTTTATTTAAAAAGCTTTAAGAGATTTCAAGTAAAAAAAGTCGGAGGCATTGCTTTTCAGCACGCTGACTCGCTTTCAAATCTCCTGCTTCACGGCACACAAACACAGCGGAGACAATGCGGTCTGACCTGTCTGTGTGCTTTACAGGAGCTCCTCCACGCTGCCCTATCTGCTGGTGTATCCGTGGCGCGTGCTTTCACACACACGGTCTAATAACTCTGGTGCATGGCCGTGGAGCACCTCAGTCAGCCCTCCTAAATGTGAACGTACCAGTTTCTCGCAACCGCTGCAACCAGTCAGACGAAAGTGGTGCCTGATGTGATGTGTCTCGCTCCAGTGGAGGCACAATAAGAACACTGTCGAGATAAACAATGTGAAACAAGTTTATTACTAAGTGAACAAGTTTATTACAAAGTACGTAAATAAAGACTGCTGTTTGGCGTAAGTTACTTGCAAATGAAGTTTTGCTTGCTTCATTGAGTCCAAACAAGGAAAAGCAAAAAATGATGAAGTGGGCGAAAGACGAGACGAGTAGGAAAAGGTTCAATTTCACGTTCACTTGGAATGTTCTGAAATTAATGACGCAATCACTACTTAGCTGGTGTAAGGCCAAAGAGCTAAAGTCGCTACACTAATCTCGACAGAGATTAGAAGTTAAGTTCTACACAGCAACTGTCCAACGATGGTTCCTAGCGAAAGCCCTGATCGATGGGCTACGGATGAAACCGGCGCCTGGAAGGAAGAAGGAAAACTGGGTATAATGTCCCGTCGACATCGAGGTCGTTAGATGGTTCAAATGGCTCTAAGCACTATGGGACTTAACATCTGAGGTCATGAGTCCCGTAGACGTAGAACTACTTAAACCTAACTAGCCTAAGGACATCACACACATCCATGCCCGAGGCAGGACTCGAACCCGCGATCCTAGCAGCAGCGCGGTTCCAGACTGAAGAGCCTAGAAAATCGAAGGTGCCCTTTCAAAGGAACGATCCCGGCATTTGCGTAGAGTGATTTAGGAAAGTCACGGAAAACATAAACCTAGAAGGCCGGACGCGGGTTAGAACCGTCGTCCTCCCGAATGCGAGTCCACTGTGCTAACCACTGCACTACCTCGCTCGGTGACTCGTTCACTCGTTAAATAGCTGAGACCAAACTGCCACTCCATTTTTCTGTATTCATCTCCGCTTCGGTGCATATTGGCGAGTGGCGGATGGGCGGGGGAGGGGGGGGCTATCAGCAGTAGAGTCAACCCGCTCTTCAGCCAGTTTACAATAAACATTAAATAAGAAACAAAAAGATAATGTATTATCAATGAATTTAAAACTTTTAAAGGTGAAATCAAAATTAAAAATGGCTCTGAGCACTATGGGACTTAACGGCTGAGGAGGTCATCAGTCTCCTAGAACTTAGAACTACTTAAACCTAACTAACCTAAGGACATCGCACACATCCATGCCCGAGGCAGGATTCGAACCTGCGACCGTAGCGGTCGCACGGTTCCAGACTGTAGCGCCTAGAACTGCTTGGCCACCCCGGCCGGCCAAAACAAAATAAAAGCTTTCATATATACGAGAGATATGACTTCTAGCACTTGTAGTTAAAAACAGTAAAAATAAAAGGTAATGCGAAACACAGTAAGAATACATTTAAAATTATTTAAAGCGTGGTGGTGAAACAGTCATATTTAAAACAAGCACTTTCCCAACACTAAAACTGGGAGGACCTGCTCTGGAGTAGACGATTGTAGGTGAAAATGTTAGGCGGTGAGGAGGTAGGAATGTGATGGTACAAGGCTGGAGGACTGGTGTATATTATTGATGGGGCATGTGTGGCTGTTGGGACAGAAGAGGGGACAGAGTAGAGAGGTGGTAATGGTGAGGCTAATAAATATTGGGGCAGGCGATGGGGAAAGTAGCTGTAATGAGGTGGAAAGTGTGGGATGGACTTAGCTGGTAGACTGGGTAAACGTCAGGTCAGAGACTATAATCTGAAATGGGGAGACGGTTAAAGTTTCTTTGGGAGAGTGTGTGGAGGGTGTGTGGGTGTAATGTTGGTTAAGGTGGAGTAGTACATGAGGACTGGACAGGAGAGGGGAAAATATAGGGTTTTTGGAGTCAGGTTTGCGAATGGTGTATATTATTCGCAGCCAAACTGGCGTCTCTCGTGGCTGCTGTCAGAGACTCTGTGGACAACAAATCGTTTTTGTTGTTGTTGTTATTGTTTGGAACGTTTATCAACATAAGGGGTGGGCATGGGTTGATATTTGGGTTGCAGGTTCCATTGGCTCTAGTGGTAACGACGAATGAAGTGTGACTACCTGCTGGACGTGAGTGTGTTGCAGGTTCGGAGGGCTGCTGTTTTGCAGGAGGGACATGGCATGCTGGATCAAGGCGATCTGGAAAACCTTCTCGATATATTGGTTGTGCAGCTCTACTACTACATACTTGGACCGCTCGGCTAGCCGCGCAGTCTGACGCGCTGCTTCTCGAGTGGGAAGGTGTGCTGGTCCCTGGCACGAATCCGCCCGGCGAGGTCCGGTGTGCCGACAGTTTTCCATCTACCGCGGCGAATGCGGGCTGGTTCCCCTTATTCCATCTCAGTTACACAGGGCGATTGCTGGGCAAACACTATGCGTACACTATAATTATTCTACCCCGTCTGGTATAAGACGTTCCTCTGGGGGGGGCGGGGAGGGGAGGGGTCCACTGCGGGCCCGAACCGCACAATAACGCTGGGTTCGGTGCGGGCGGCGATGCGGTAGGTGGACTGTTTTGACTTGTTGTGGGGTTATGAACAACTGAGGGCTACGGCGGGATGAAGCTTCTCCGTCGTTTTTAGGTCGCCAGTTTAAATACACAGTACACAATACATTATATAGTGGACCGTTAAGCGGGAGACTGGCAAGTGATCTGATCTCCAAACTTATTTCATATGGAACCTGATGTACTGGACGAATTAGCAGTCCTTAGTACAGTGGTGGGTTCTTGCTTTACTCCTGGAAGAAGCCGAGTTGACACTACGAGGTCTATTCGGGAAGTTCCGATAGGTCGCGAAATGGGAACGACAGTGGAAATGGGGTGAAGCATTGCGTAGATGTGTTGGACAGTGTCTCTAATATGCCTGTCGATCGCGTCACATCGCTGTTTTCAGTTCTGAACACACAGTGAACACGTAAACGTGCCTAGTATAATAGTCTCCCGCCAAGTACGGGTCCTTACTGCGCTGTTTCGCCTGATTTCATGCAACCCCATATAACGCACCTGTCATTCTGTTTCTTCTTCGTGACGATTGTCGGCCGCACACTGCAGGGGTAATGAGAGCGCCCCTCCAGCGTTTTTGATGGGAAGTGTTTGATCACCCGCCATACAGCCCGGCTTGGCTCCCTCTTCATCCCTGCTCGCAAGACCCGCTGATACGAAGACAACATTTTGGCACAAACATCAGTTTAGGTCTAGAAGAGAAGTTGCGGAAAGCACAGTCGGTTGCCCTCTATGACGAAGGTACTGGGAAGTTGGTGCAACGCTACGACAAATGTGTAAGTCGGAGCAGCGACTATGTAGGGAAGTAGCTGGAAGATGTAGCAAACTGCTGCAAACAAAACATTTTTCGATTTCACTGCGGTTTCCGTTTCGCGATCGTGGGCACCTTACTTTCCGAACAGCCCTCGTACAACGCATAAAATATTTGATCACTTTACTATAGCTTGATGAAATACTTAACTTTGTAACAATCCATGTCCACAGTAATATTTTAAGTACTTGGGTCGTCCACAAAGTAAATTCCGTTTTTATTTCTATTCGCGGCAGCGCTACGATCGCAGTTCCGAGCATGCGCGGCAGATACTCTGACTCAAGGTAAAGACATGTACGCCATTTTCATATCGCTGCTGCCGACCTGTGCTTTGTAGTGCTTCTCTATAATTCAGCAGTAACTGAAAATGCCGCCGCGTGTGAAGTCAGATCTGTGATTCGTTTTCTAAATGCAAAGAAAGTTAAACCAAAGGAAATTCATTGGCAGATCTGCGAGGTTTACGAACAAAATACTGTGAGTGATATAATGGTCAATGGGTCAATGAAGGACGTGATCAAGTGTACGATGAAGAACGAAGTGGACGCCCGTCTGTGGTTACTGATGAACTGGTTCACACAAATGACGAGAAGATTTAGCACAACCGTGAACCGCGAATTTACCTTCAAAATCTTTCCTTAAAGAATTTAATACTTTATTTACACTTTTAATCACACCAGGTGAGCGTGGAAAATGAAATTACTTTTAACAAATGTGAATTTTATTCCTTGAAGCTTTTCAAAACAGGTTTAAAATTATAAGCAGAAAAGCACCCTCGAAATATCAAGTTACAATTTTATTTAGAGGCAGAAAGAAAAATACTAACAGTATGAGCCTTCGGGCTGAGAAACTTGCCTGCTCCCTTTCAACACGGTTGTAGTCATGACCGCTCACAACTACCTCTGAAAGAGTACACTGGGGCACATCTGCTACACACCAGATTACTTTAAACCAAAAAAAATTGACAATTCACACAAACTTGTAAACTATGCACCCCGTAAGAGGGATGGAAATGGTACAACACTCATATTATTTGCCACCGAAAGTGCAATTTGTTTTATGGTCTCTTACGGTGGAGGGGTGGCAAGCTTATCACCTAAAATGACTATTTAAATCAAACCCATAAAATGCAAACTTACATAAAATGTACAACGTGCTCTACATTACACATATACCACCTCGCAAATTTGATAGGCAAGATAAAAACATCTTTCAAGAATTCGGCCTTTAAGCAATAAATTCGTTAACAAAGAATCCGACAAACATGACAGAGGCAGTTATTAACGTATGGCAGATTGACAGGGTGGGGGTTACTAAACAACCCGAACCGCAGATTGCTCTAAACCTCCCCAAATCCACAAGGGAAAAACGGACCACCCAATTCACAAAATAACCACCTTCCCTCGGGTGGGCAAACTGAGAAGAATGGTGGGACGACCCCAAAACAAAGTGGCTGGTGACCTCGCCAAGAAAACAAGTAGAATTTAACAAGTAAATGAAACAACACATCTCCAACCACTTAACTTCTAATAAACTGCGATTTCTGGCGAAGACCTGGCGCAGCACCCCCAAATCGCTCTCCCGAACCGTCCGCTGCCAGCCCCTTGAACGGACGCAGGAAGGCGCGCCGATCTCCCGTCTCACGGCGCCGCAGCTCGCCCCGGCCAGCCCGATGTCGTGGTTTCGCTCCTGTTGCTCTCGTGTGAACCGCGAAGCCACTACCCCTTTCTACACGGCGCTGCCCACTGGACTCACGTGGCGACCTCACATGCGCCGGCGCTCAAGGCGGACAAGTCATCTTGCGTCCCAGTGCCCGACCGACCAACAGACCGATCCAACCGCCAATGACGGGCGCAACTCGAGCAGACTGGCGGCCTAACGCACAGACTCAGATGCAGGAACTCAGCCCCGACCGGGCGACCACTAGCTGAGTTATGTTACTGGCGGAGTGGCAAGACTCTTTTATGGTTTGATCCAAACGACAAACATACTAGCACTCCGACGACAGACAGACACTAACTGCCGCACTAATGCAAACGAGAGACAGACCAGCTACTGGTGACGCGAGACTGACCTAGCCTCACTCCGACTGACCCCCTGCCGAGCTGAAAGCGCCCCTTAAAAGCACGTGAACAGGCAACCTTTCCGCTTTCCCACCAGAGGGAGACACCAAAGCTGCGATTGCCATAGCGGCGCCACCGCCAGAAACGGAGGGCGACTGCTTCACACAAAAGCGCTGCGGCGCGCTCTTCAAAACAGCATTTTTTTTACCAAGGCTCAGATCGTTAATTTACGCTTAGTGCCCTTGCTGTGGAAGTTCCGCAAATCTCACGATCACTAAGTCGTGAAATGGTTACTGTAAAACAAATTTCGTTTTCTTCCACGATAATGCCCAATCTCACACGGCGAATGTGACCAAACAACTCTTACGGGATTTTCACTGGGGCGCGTTTGCTCCTCCTCCATACTGCCCGCATCTCGCTCCTAGCGACTTTCATCTCTTCTTACACCTAAAATATGCCCTTAGTGGTCAACACTTGAACAATGATGATGAGCTGAAAGAACATGCTACCACATGGTTGAATAAACAACGGTAATCTTCTATGAAGAAGGCATACAAAAACTTGTGCTACTGTATGACAAGCGCCTACAAAATTTCGGAAGCTATGTAGAAAAGTAGTTTAACAGTTGTAGATTTCTGTACAATAATATTTTTTCTGTATCTGTACACGTTTGTTTTATATACCCAAACGGAACTTACTGTATGGACATACCTCGTATTTGTTACAGTCACTGAACATTAAGGTATCACTTGAATCAGTAGATATAGAACAAGATACTGGTCTCTTCTCACAGGGTACAATTGACGGTAAACACTTATGCAGAATTCTGCATAACGGAACTGACGCATTGCTGGCTGTAGGGAGGCGACGGTGTCGTGGTCGGCGGTAACTGCAGAATGGGCTAAGCGGCACTGCACTCAGACGTGGGCGAGCGTGCTGACGCGGTGGCGTGTGAAAACTCTTCTGGACGCGTCTGCGCGGGCTGTGCTCATTCAACATTCGTTTCTGCGTGAGGCAGGGACTGTGCTTTCTTGTGGTTTCATTGCGGGGTACTGACCCTACCTTGGTAACCCGTTCTTTCGACGACACCACACAAACGATACTTTTCTGGACAAGTGGCCATTATCAAAATCTTACTAAGTCCTCTGTACATCTCCTATTAAGCCTGTTACAGGAAACGTGAAAATGCCTGAGTAGCGTCTGAAATGCATTCTTCTGAAAATTTGTCAGGTACATCAGTGATACAGTGAGCTGTGCACGGCTCGCGTTTATCCCGTTTATGGTTCGTCATCTTCTATTACGGTACTCCCGCCTCGTTTTCTTATTCCATTTACAGGCGTCACTAACTTCCTGCCTTACTTGCCCGTAAACGGCAGCAGCAGCGCGTATCGATAATTGCACTGTCGTATCATCTCTGGAGCGACCGATGGTATTTCCAGGTCGTCGTGTGTCTGGCAGTCAGTTCGGGATGGACCTGCAGTGCAGTCGGGACACAGCGACAGTGAAGTCGGGGACGGAGCGCGGCTGAGGCGCCGACAGCCAGTGCTCGCCGACCGCTGGCGACACACGTGAACTGTCCGACGGAGGGAGATTGGAGCGGGACGACCGTTGGTTGGTCGTTCGGATGGTTGTCTTATCGGCCGACGTATATAGGGTCCTTTCACCGATTCCGGGCCTGGGCAATCGGTCGGTCGGCGTGGAGCAGCGAGGAATTGTCCGAGCGACGTGTTTCGCCGGGGCCGCTGACAGTCTCTATGCAGTGTCGGAGTGTGTGGGGCTGTTGCCATTGCTATGAATTCCGTGGCTCACCGACCCTGGACACGAAAGTTGAGTTTTGATTTGATCTACTGGCAAGTCAAGATTGTTCATATTGTGTCATCTGGAGTTCGTTGACGGCTGTTGGGACATTCCCGCGAGCAACAACGTAGTTTTCAAGTTGGAAAATTCCAGCCACTCTCCGGTGGAGTTTCACTTAATTTGGTTATTTGAATTGAAGTGCACCAGCGGAATCTTCTGCCTTGTGGCTGTTAACTTTCTGGTTACCTGGCCTGGCCGTTGACGTAAATTTCAGGCAGTGCAGTTTCCTCATCATGTTGTTGCTGACCAGCACGGTGTGTGGTTTGATAGCTCCATGTATGATTGATTGGTTGTGGGCGCCAATATCTTCTACGTTGTTCAGTTGAACTCCCTGTTGTGCCCTGGTCGGGTGAAATAGAAGTTATCTTGTCGATAGGTCCGTTGACTGTCGGTTGCTTGGGTTGTCGTCGGATCGTGAATGGTTGGCTTGTCTCACCTAAGCGAGCGTTAGTGTTTGAATTCCAGGGAGACCCTCGAACATCTGAGCGCCCTTGGGGGTACTACCTTTTTTTATTTGTTCTTGTTGTTTGTACTTGTACGGCTTCTAGTGATTTTGTTTTTTAAATTAAGGTTGTTTTTCCCTCAAGGCGTAAAATTCTTTAAGCCTTCAGCCTAATTTAGAAAACTGTTTCACGTAAAACCTTTGGCATTTTAAAGGTTTTAATGTTGAATTTAAAGTTTCAGTTTGAATTGTTTTGCTCTTAAGGCCTTCAGCCTAAATTAAAGAACTGTTTTAGGTAAGGCCTTTGGTATTTAAAGAAAATTAATGTTATGGAGTTTTAAGTGTTAGGTCTACAGCCAATTTGAGTTTAAGTTTTTTGCTCTTGAAGTGTCTGATTCTTTGGGCCTTCAGGCTAACTAAAGAACGGTTTTAAGATAAGGCTTTGCCTTTTAAATTTCTGTTTTGGTTGAGTTTTACCTAATTAAGAACTGTTTTATGTAAGGCCTTGTTTTTTTTTTTAAAAAAAAGTTAATGTTTTTTAGCTTTAAGTGTTGGGCTTTCAGCCGATTTCGAATTCAAATTGTTTGCTCTGAAAATCTCAGATTCTTTGGTCCTTCAGCCTAAATAAAGAAGTGTTGTAAGATAAGGCCTGCATTTTATATTTCTGATTATGCTTCCGTTTTAAGTTATTGGCCTTCAGCCGGTTTTAAATTAAAGTGGCTTTCAGCCGGCAATTAAGTCCGAAATATTAAAGCTGTGTGTTTAAAAGAAATTTTTTGGGCTCTTGTAATGTTTGATCAAATAATAAAGTTGTATGTTCGAGTGTAAGTGACAGCCCCTTATTTGGGCCCCTTTCCACAATTTAAACTACCTGTCCTCCCCTGCGGATTAAGCAGTGCGTTTCATACAGTTCATTTAAAAAGTATAAAATTTGTCAAAATGATATTTTACAGAATACAAAATCGGAGAGCTGACCATCAGCTTGTCATTTAGTCGTTGCCCAGCAGATAATGTATTATTAAGTTATTAAGTCTGAAACTCACAGAGGTAGGCCCATCTTTAAAAACTACAAGGTGGCATCTTTTCTGGCCCATGCACTGCAAGTGCAAGGCCCAAATTATCCGCCAATTTGCGTTGTTATTACTGAACTGAGGGTTGGCATGCAACCAGCAAAGTGAGGAGATCAAGTTAAGGGTTCCGCGCGCATAATTATAACTATCACAGGTGTATTAAAGCGCACAATGAACACAAGCTGTATTGCAGTAAAAATCACGTATTACGGGGTGTGGCTAGAAAAAAACCGGACTAGTACTGGTGAAACAATAAAACGAAGCAATAAGGCTGAAAGTCGCGTGGCCTGTCACGTGACTCTCGCTCCGCCTACTGCTCGAGTTTCATCTGCCTCCTGCACTCAGTCTGCCCGTGGCGTCTGTTTTAAGTAGTTGACGTTTTGTCTGTGCGTCGGAAAATGTTGAGTGTACAGAAAGAACAGCGTGTTAACATCAAATTTTATTTCAGACTAGGAAAATCTGCAAGTGAAACGTTTGTAATGTTACAACAAGTGTACGGCGATGATTGTTTATCGCGAACACAAGTGTTTGAGTGGTCTAAACGATTTAAAGATGGCCGCGAAGACACCAGTGATGACACTCGCACTGGCAGACCATTGTCAGCAAAAACTGATGCAAACATTGAAAAAATCGGTAAACTTGTTGGACAAGATCGCCGTTTAACAATCAGAGCAGTGTCTGAGTTAACAAGAGTTGACAAGGAAAGTGTTAGGCAGATTCTTCATGAAAGTTTCAACATGAACAAAGTGTGTTCAAAAATGGTTCCAAAGTGTCTCACAATTGAACAGAAGGAACGCCGAAGAATGATTTGTTCTGACATCCTGTAAAACATTGAAAGTGATCCCACCTTCTTACAAAATGTTATTACTTGCGATGAATCGTGGTTGTTTACTTACGATCCCGAAACTAGACGCCAATCGATGCATTGGAAAACTCCTGGTTCTCCACGACAAAAAAAAGCACGAATGTCAAAATCGAAATTCAAGGCAATGATGATTGTTTTTTTTTACGTCAAAGGGATTGTGCACATTGATTGGGTACCAGAGGGCCAAACAGTGAATCAGCATTACTACATTAGCGTCCTGGCTACCCTACGTGAGCGAGTACGGAGAAAACGGAACGATTTGTGGAGAAAAAAGTCATGGATCCTTCACCAAGACAATGCCCCAGCTCACAGTGCGTTGTCAGTGAAGACGTTTTTGGCAAAACACAACATTCCCATCTTAGATCATCCACCCTACTCACCTGATTTGGCCCCCTGTGACTTTTTTCTTTTCCCTAAAGTCAGCTTTGAAAGGAACTAGATTTGAGACTGTTGAAGCAGTAAAAGAAAAAGCGACGGAAGTAATGTATGGACTTACCGAAAATGATCTGCAGCATTGCTATGAACAGTGGAAAATTCGTATGGAGCGGTGTAGAGACAGAGGAGGAGAGTACATTGAAGAAGATAACATGAAATTGTAAATAAATGTTTTTCCAGCATCAGTCCGGTTTTTTTCTAGCCGCACCTCGTATAAAGAACTTTTCCGTGGTAGTGTTCTCAGCCGGAAACCACTGCATGTGGGCTCGGTGCTGAGCAGTCGGGGGGCGATTTTATAACACCCACAGGTAGGGCCGCCCAAGTGGGCACCCTGCGCAGAAGCGTCCCTTTGCTCTCACCCTAGACCAGACGCCCGCTCCAGACAATGGCGGCGCCGGCGCCGGCGCCCGAGCGAATTCTGAAAACGGCGCCTGTCTAGAGCTCGGGCTGGTGACCTCAGACAACGGGCGCCTCCCAAAAGCAACGCTGAGCGAACAGCCGCTGGGCATCCACACGACGAGCGGGAGTGAAAGTGATTGGGTAGTTAATAAGAAAATTGTTATTGTTGGACGGGCCCTGGCGCCGAGCGCGGAGCGTCTGGTAGCTACAGCAATTAAGGACTCGCGTTTTGGCTTCGAAGGGAAGCGGCCGCTTTTGCTCCGATCCGCGCGACGGATTGACAGCGAAGTTTAGTATTTCGTCCGGCAGCCCGGGAATTAGTTTTGTACACACGCGACCGCGTGGGGCATTCACAGCTGCAACAAGATGCTGGTCCACATCTGGACATCACGAGAGGACCGCCTTCCGTGGTTTTGACGTTGCAGAGAACATCACAGGGTAAACATCTGCAGCTCCGCCCGTATTGAAATCGGTCTTACCGAGACAGGTATCGAATGGCTAGTTGTGGGCCATATGTACAGTGCGTGCTCAAAGTGTAGTTTTCTGTATGTCAATAACCTTCATGTTGATATGTAAATCAACTAGAATCTGGTGCTCTCTGTCAGTGTTAGGACAGGTGCCAATCCCTATTTAAATCTGGAAAAAAATTAATGCTTCTGTGTTACTTGTAATTTTCATCTAAACACATTGCTCCATAATTAATCAGGAGGGATCACCTCATCACGCATATTGAGATGTTAACGTAAAAACCTAGTAATAATAAAAAATTGTTTGATTCGGAACAGTATTTCTGGCTTTCAGTTAAAAATTACCAGCCAGTCACCTCAGCCCAATCATTCCTTTGCGGATTATTTTTGTGCTTTTTTATTAAATTGATTCTTGTTAAACGTGCGGTGTGCGTCCTCGCATTGTAAGTAGGCTGTTTAGGTTTTTATGTTGATAACGCCACGTAGCGCTCTGTATGAAAATCACTGACTGTGCTGTGTGCAGTCTGTGGCTGCTTTGAATTGTTGGAAATTTTGATATTGTAGTGTTGGGCTGTTGGATGTGATCAGTGCGTAGCGTTGCGCAGTTGGAGGTGAGCCGCCAGCAGTGGTGGATGTGGGGAGAGAGGTGGCAGAATTTTGAGAGCGGACGATCTGGACGTGTGTCCATGGGAAAGAGTAAATTTGTAATACTGCGTATTATGAACTGATATATATATATATATATATATATATATATATATATATATATATGATGACTTTTGAATATTATTAAGGTAAATACATTGTTTGTTCTCTATTAAAATCTTTCATTTGCTAACTATGCCTATCAGTAGTTAGTGCCTTCAGTAGTTAGAATCTTTTATTTAGCTGGCAGTATTGGCGCTCGCTGTATTGTAGTAGTTCGAGTTACGAAGATTTTTGATTTTTGTGAGGTAAGTGATTCATGAAAGGTATAGGTTATTGTTAGTCAGGGCCATTCTTTTGTAGGGATGGTTGAAAGTCAGATTGCGTTGCGCTAAAAATATTGTGTGGCAGTTTAGTGTTGATCAGAATAAGTAAAGAGAGAAATGTCAGAGTACGTTCAGTTCTGCTCAGCTGTTTGAAAATAAAATAAAGTAAGAGGTTTATCAGCACAGTAATTCATTAATTTTTCTAAGGGGATTTCAACATGACATGATTCTTCAATAGGGCCAAGGGATTAAAAGTGAGATATTAAGTATAGGAGTCATGTCAGGGGGATTCGTTGTAGAATTCCGCTTTAGCACGATGCGCGATCTGCATACCACCTCACTCTGAGATCTACTCGGAAACGCCTCCAAAAGTTCATAACTGTGTATAAAATACATAGATCAACCACCACATGACACCATATTTTAGTTATGGGAGCCATCTAAGTATTGAATGAAAATGCAGGCTTATAAAGGATGCTATTTATTTCGTTCAACGTGCATTCAGCCGAGAAAAATCTTCAACAGCAAAACAGTGAACGCAGTATTAAAGAGACATTTATATCTAATCTCAATTTAGGTACCAATCTTACGACTGTGAACGAATATTGCCAATCGTTAAGCGGAACAAACACCGTTCACAGATGCAAAGTGCTTCCTGTAAATCAAACAACTAAGAGCGGTCATTAATTGCCGAAACGAATAAGTCCGCAAAGTTAACAAATGCCTCTCGCCCTGATCTATTCCATGGGCAAGTATTGCTGTCAGAATCTGAGCAAGTACTCGGCTGCGTGCATGCCGGCTGTGAGCGACATTTAATAGCGTACTGGACACATCTTCGGGTGTGCGGCAACGGGAGTGCTAGCAACACCCTCGTTTGTGGAGGCAGGAGGCAGAGAGTCTCCGAATAGAAATTCTAAGTTCTCTGTCCAGTTCTGGAAAAACTCGAAGACTTCTGCCATTGACGGTAATGACTGCTAGCGCCGTCCAACTTCCATGCAAGTTTCGTCGAGATTGCCAGCACTGCCCAAATGAAATTTCAAGATTTTGATAGAGTGAGACTTTTTGTTTACTTTGTGGGCCAGGACACAGGCAGAAGCTAGCCGTCTTTCTAGTCACGTTCCAGACCAGCCGTTGAAATGCTGTATCTTGCGGTTACTACGGAAAACTTCCAACTGCCTCTTTATGTAAAAGAGACAGTTCTCCCCGTAGACATCGCATCTTTGCATGAGGGCTTTCAAACCACACACTGCATTACCTCCTATGACGTTAAGGCTTGCATCTGTCTGCGATCTCTCTCTGTTACACTTCTGTGCTGAATAAATGAAGAAACACAATTTCTCACAAACCGAAGTGAGCAGGTAATTCAGTTCCTTGCTTGACTGTAGACAACATGTGGAATTAAATATACAGTTTGCAAGTAGTAATACGAATTATGAAAAGAACATCTCAGTTTAACATTCATTATGTTAATAGACCTGGGGAGTACTATTAGAGTATACAAGTAGGAATAAAATATGCGGGCTTGTGCTACATGAATAATTACATCACCTTGCAACAAATCACTGTTTTGTCAATGTGTAATTCAGCTGATTGCTGTTTCTTTCGGCAATTTCCGCCCACGTTTCCGAACTCATGCTTTGGTTGCTTGATTTGGTGGAGGGGACCAAACAGCGGCGCCATCGGTCCTATCGGATTAGGGAAGGATGGAGAAGGAAGTCGGCCGTGCCCTTTTAAGGGAACCATCCCGGCATTTGCCTGAAGCGATTTAGGGAAATCACGGAAGACCGAAATGAGGATGGCCGGACGCGGGTTTGAACCGTCGTCCTCCCGAATGCGAGTCTAGTGTGCTAACCACTGCGCCACCTAACTCACGCTATCTACTGTCTATTTGCTACTTACTGTAGTGTTTGTTACTTTATCTTGCCTTACCCATCTTTCGCGGTTTGGCGGCTATAACTCTGGACCCGTGGAATGGTGGATCGTGATGGATTTTTTGTTGCTGTCAACAGGTGCGGTCAGCCTGCAAGCACCTACAGCATAGTGTGCGTCCCTCCCCGCCTCTAGTTTCCCGGAATGTTGCATGTAGGCGGTCACCCGAACACGTCGGCAGCCCCCCCCCCCCCCCCATCCCCCCTCACCCACATAAAATGAAGAGTTATCTTTGTTACACGTAGCTTCAGATTTCTAGATGTCTTGCAATACTCAATACCTTTAGCTTTCATTATACTTTATTAACTCGAGGTTAGTCTGGAAATATTTTGCCCACCGTACACAATTTTTAAGCTACCACACAACATTGGTGATTTGGTTAAAGTTGATTATATTTGTTAATAACAATGTAATTGTACTTGGAAACGGCGTTTTCAAAGTAATACAGTGTTCATCAGAGACGAGGGCGTCATCAGGAGTGCCCCAGGAAAGCGTGACAGGACCGCTTGTATTCTCTACGGACATAATGATCTGACTGACAGGGTGAGCAACAATTTACAGCTTGATGCTGATACGCCATGGCGTATGGGAAACTGTCGGCTGAGTGACTGCAGCAAGATACAAGACGACTCAGACAAAATTTCTAGTTGTTGTGATGAATAGTAGCTTGCTCTTTTTAATGGTTCAAATGGCTCTGAGCGCTATGGGACTTAACTTCTGAGGTCATCAGCCCCACAGAACTTAGAACTACTTAAACCTAACTAACCTAAGGACATCACACACATCCACGCCCGACGCAGGATTCGAACCTGCGACCGTCGCGGTCGCGTGGTTCCTGACTGTAGCGCCTAGAACCGCTCGGCCACTCTGGCCGGCAGTAGCTTGCTCTATGTGTAGAAAATCGTGAATTGATGGGGTTGGGTAGGAGAAACAGTCTTGTAAAGTTAGAATACAACTTTAGCAGGATTGTAGCTTGACATAATCACTTCGATTAAATATTTAGACGTTGGAACGAGAACGTCAGGTTCGTAGAAGGGAAGGCCAATGCTCTATTTTATTAGGAGAATTTTCGGAAACTGTAGTTCGTCTGTAAAGGAGGCGGCGTATAGAACGCTAGTGCGATTCATTCTTGAGTACTGTTTGAGTGTTTTGGATCCCCACCAAATCGGATTAAAGGAAGATATCGAAGAAGTTCAGAGGCGGGCTGCAGATTTGTTACCGGCAGGTTCGATCAACAAGCAGTTATTACGGAGGTGCTTCGTGAGCTCAAATGAGAATCCCTGCAGGGAAGGCGATGCACTTTCTTGCGATGCACTGTTGCTCAGATTTATGGAACCAGTATTTGAGACAGACTACAGACTGACTCCACTGCCGCCAACGTCCATTTCGCGTAAGGAGAGTGAAGCACAGTTTGGAGCATTATGGCCAGTGCCCTGTAGCCAGCTCGGGATTTTCACGACCAAACGCGCCAATTTGACAGAATTTGGGACGATATACCTCAGGTGGACATCCAATAACATCAATCAACGCCAAGCCGAATAAATGTTCGCATATTCGCCAGAGGTTGACCAAACACATTATTGACTTACTAAATTTGTGAAGCTCTTTCTCTTGAGTAGATCATCGAATTTTTCTGAAACTGTAATCATTTGTTTGTTTACGTTTGCATTATATCTACTGATTTCCATCCCATTCGGATAATTGCTTAGTGGTACGTCGTTATTTTTGTTTTTCTTTTTACCTTGGGTGTACTCTTACGTGCGAAGTTTAACTTTTTTGCGTGCACCTAAGAATAGTGAATTCGAGTTGTTGCTTGGCTTTATAATAAGTCACGTAGTTATCATACTAATGGTTAATTCTGCATTAGCCCTCTTTTGCGATCCTCAGATAAAGATAGGTCGTCGTAGCATCAATTCCGTTTGCTGTAAATTCAATGCTGAGGGAATTTTATAATTTTCCTCTTGCCAAGGAGTTGAACTACGCGTGGCCTCCAGATATTCCAACTTTGCCTGTAATGTCTCTAACGTATCTCAAGCCCATGAGTCTATCAAATTCCAATAGTCATGGTGTGAAATGACTAATCCGCAGCTCCCTCGAATTTGCTGAAGTTTTGGGCGATGAGTTTTCCTCTTTTGTTAATTTCTGTCTGACAGGAATTCCTATGTGAATGCATGAACGGAGGTTCGTTCTAAAGTAGATCATTCTGCCAAATGTTCTAAGAGTTATTCGTGCTGAATTCTATGCTAAATCAACGTAATCCATCTCTAGTTTGTCTGTACGTAAGGGACTAAACTAGGTTGCGTTTTTTTTTCTTTTTTTTTGGATCTGTACAATCCACTACCAAGGTATCTAATAAAAGACCATTTTTCTGAACACATCCACTGTCTTATTTAAGATAGTTTCGTTTCCTTTCCCTCAGAGAGTTTGAGAATTATCCTAGAAGCTACGAAAAATAATGCACAGCGGTTGCAAGTCACTGCATGGTTGACCCAAACTCACTGTATACGACGCCCTTATTCTGTTATTTTTGTTCCTTAGGGTTAGATCTGTTAGTAAATATAGGGCCTTGACGTGCTGATTCACTAAATCGGAATCCTTTACGACCTTTGCATATGCAGTGAACGACTTGTCTGCCCACAAGGCGATATATGGCCAATGAGACCTTATCCAGTGTACTAATTTAAATAAAATTTCCCTCATTTCCCGTACCGAGTCCGTTCGGATTTGTAAATGGAAATAAAACAGAGCATCACTACATGGAAAATTACTATACCTCCCTTGTCTGTATCTGGTTCGTCACCTTAAGTCCCTCTTCTTACCAACTGAATTATCTAGCGACAACTTTCGTGGCTGCTCTGTAACGCCCTGTTTTCCCTTGCTTAAACATATAAACTTTCCTAGACTGTTTTTATCGGAATCTATTCCTGTGATATGGCAAGTTACATTTTTTGCAACACATTCATGCTAAGTGTCCGGTGCATGTGTCCATTTGTGAGCTCAGCCTTCGAGAAACGCCTTTCTTGACTAAATATTCGCGACTTGTTGCTGGCCGAAAGAGCGGGCTTCTCGACAGACAATGGCGTTTCGAGATCATCAAGTCTTACAATAGAAAAAGCGAGGATTAAAGATCAAGAGCCATATATGGGGAACAGAGATCTGTCGCGCACATTTAAATCGAAAAACTGGTACAAGTAACTGTCTTCAAGCGCCTCAGAAGTTGTGTTGCAGTGTAAGAGACCCACGATGTCGTGGTCGGAGGTATTAATTCTATGCTCGCACAAGTCACGAGTGCGTATAAATATCGATTATAGAGGTCGAAACGTCGAGAGCGCTGTCTTAATGACGACGTCGCACTGTTGTGGAAGTCGAGGAGTGGTTCAAATGGTTCAAATGGCTCTGAGCACTATGGGACTTAACATCTGAGGTCATCAGTCCCCTAGAACTTAGAACTACTTAAACCTAACTAACCTACGGACATCACACACATCCATGCCCGAGGCAGGTTTCGAACCTGCGACCGTCGCGGTCGCGCGGTTCCAGATCCAGACTGAAGCGCCTAGAAGCGCTCGGCCACAGCGGCCGGCTCGAGGAGTGGAAGTGCGTGGTGGGGGCTAAAGCAGCGGCTAGACGTATCTCCCTCCCCGAGGTCAGACCTTCAGCAAGGAGCTGTAATCTCACTAGACGGTGAGAAAGCGTGGTTCCTGTCAAAAGTAAATATAAAAGAGAAATGTGTGAACAGAAAACATATGGATGTCACCGCAGTGTTCGAGTCAACCGTGTCGGCCAATTTTTGGATTGCAGGATTGACTGCATCACAGTGGTAGACAGATACGCATCATCAGAGTGGCGTCTGAGAATCAATAATTGAATTTGTTTGTACTGTAACAAATTAACCATGGTTAATGTGGTATGTGTCTCATATTTTGTGTCTAAAGAGAATGCATTTATCGCTGTATTGCAAACGCAAAAATGACCTAAAGTATATCAACACCTACACTCCGTAAGTCACCTTACAGTGTGTGGTGGAGGATATTTTTTTGTCTACCACTATCAATTCACGTCTTTCCTGTTCCAGCAGTGAACGGTTCGCGGGAGGAATGATTCCGGGTAGCCTCAGCGTGAGTTCGAGTCTCTACAATTTTACCCTCACGGGGTTTCTGTGAGATGTATGTGGGAGGAAGCAATAAGAGATGTGATGAAAAATATGGTGAATAACTTTATTAGAAAAAAAGTGATACATTTACATAAAATTTGATTTAATCCCCTCCATAGCACTCTTCTCGGCTAGCAATGCACTTATTCCGACTTTGAATCCATGATTGGAAGCATTTCTCGAAGGCTTCTTTTAAGGTTGTTCAGCTGCTATGACGTGGCTCTCTCAATGTCAGGAATGGTGTCAAAACATTTTCCTTTAAGAGCGGTTTTAATTTTTGGTAACAGCCGGAAGTGGCATGATGCTAAATCTGGTGAGTATGCCGGATATGAAAAGAAGAGAAATTAATATGAAGTCCGGTTCTGAATGAAGACTATCCTTCAACTCTGTACAAACTAACACACGATTTTTATTTTCTTCATAACCGAAACGCCTTGGACCAAATGTTGCACTCACTCATCTCATTTGCAAATTATCGACGGACCCGTACGAGATGCACAGTTCTTCGGTAAGCTTTTGAATCGTTATTTCCCCTGATTGAACGAACAATTTTTGCTATTGGCATTACCAAACTAAGAGATGGTAAATCAGGATGTTAGTAGTGTTTGTTGCAGGATTATAGTGCGAGCCGTTTACGAGGTGTCGTATTTTGAAAAATTCCACACCGACATCCGTTTGTGACATTTAACCTGCGTACTTGCTATTTACGATGTTTTTATGTTTGCTTACACGTGCTTGTGCGTTCCTTAAGTGCGTTGCCACTTACTAGGCAGTTAGTGTGTGACATTCTAAGAAATGGGTAATAAATGGACGGTGGGATTTCCCAATGCAGAAAAAGTCGATATGTTAATGGTATACGGGGAGCGTAGCAAGAATGCAGTTGGTTCTTGTATGTTGTATGCGGTAAGATACCCAAATAGATGTCAACCATCTCGGCAGTTGTTTATCATCCTCTTCAATCAGTTATGTGAATTTCACAGTGTAACACCTAGACAAAGTAGCAGAAGGAAACGAGTGACGAAAAGAAGAGGGAGAAATTAATGATCTTGCTGCTGCTGCAGTTGATCCCTCGCCGTCGCATGACGAAGTGGCTTGTCTTAGGCAAGTGTCCTAAGCTTTCTCCATCGACGTAGAGTCCCTCTGTATCACATCTATCTCCATCAGGAGCTTTATGGAAACAATTATGAGAACCGCGTTAACTTTTGACATGGGCATTGTATTTTATTCAGCGATGAAGCCATATTTACCAAGCACAGCCAGATAAACAGCCGAAACATGCTCTATTGGCCTGGCTTCGTTTGGTGGAACGTCAACGTCCATGGAGCGTAAAAATATGGCGTGGGATAGTGAACGATTAGCTCATATGCCCGTTTTTGAAAGACGGAACACTGTACGCGCTCAAGTATGGCAGCCTCCTAGCAGACCATCTTCCACGATTGCTACAAGACGTTCCTCTGCAGAGTAGCAGCAACGTGATGGCTAACCAGCCCACAGTGCACGAAGTTAAAGCATGTCTTCACGAACTGTTTCCAAATCGATGGATTGAACGGAGAGAATGTGTACCTTGGCCGGACCGGTCCCCGGATTTGACTCCGTAGCCTTTTTTCTGTGGGACAAGCTGAAAGACGCTGTGTACAAGGTTATGTCAACTACACTCGATGATGTACAACGACGTGTTACTGCAGCTCTCTGGGACATCTCCGCTGAAATGCTAGCAAGTGTGCAGCAGTCGTTCCACTCCAGACCGGAAGCGTGTATTGCCGATGCTGGCGATTGAACGCAACCTGTGATGGTCAGTTGTCTCGTTACTGGGCAGAATCCATGTAACTAGTGTATGCACTTGGGTTGTTCTTCAGTGTGTGCTACCAAAGATACTGCACAGGTGTCGGTTCGGGAACTTCTCAAAATACGATATCTCGTAAACGACTTGCACTAGAACCCTACAACAAACACAACTGACATTTTAATTTACCCTACTGTTAATGTCAATAAACATTGTTCTGTTTTAAAAAGTATCTGTTTGCGCAAAAAATACACTTTGAAAATTATTGTTACAGTCTGTTTATTGATTAACAGGAAGAGCCCCACGCTACCTATCACATCCGTGAAAACCGCACGTCTATAGCACTTTTTATTTCCGCAGTATTTGCGATACCGATTTTAAGTGATTCACCCAGTATATATTGTGACAAGTAATAGGCCTTTAACAGTGCCTTGGGATACGGCAAAAGTTACGTTTTCGCCAGAAGACTTCTCTGCGTTGAGAAGGACATGCTGTGTGCTGTTTGCTACGATCACTTAAATCCAGTCAGACAGCTGGTCTAAAATTCCATAAGCTGATACTTTGTTCATTGGCGGCACTGTGGAACTGTATCGAATGCTTTCAGGAACTGAAGCAACACGGCATCCACCTAGGTGCCGATATCTACTGCTACCAGTTAACGATTCTTAAGGAGCTACACATGGAGCGGATGTTTCAGTGGGGGTGAAACTCGGATGCTAAATAAGGCGGAAAAAAATTCTGGAAACTCTTTGGACGTGGTGTTGCAGGAGAAAGTTGAAAACTACATCTACATATATAATCCTCAAGCCACCGTATGGTGCGTGGCGAAGGTTACCTTGTACCACTACTAGTCATTTTCTTTCCTGTCCCACTCGCAAGTAGAGCGAGGGAAAAAAAGACTGTATGCCTTCACATAAACCATAATTTCTCATATCTTCGTAGTTTTACGTGAAATGCGTGTTGGCGGCGTAGTATTGCTCAGCAGTCAGCTTCAGATGCCGATTCTCCAAATTTTCTCAGTTGTGTTCCTTGAAAAGAACTTCGCCCTTCTTCTGCGCATTCCTAGTTCTGTTTCCGCACCATTTTCGCAGCACCTGTGTGTTGCTCGAACTCGGCGGTAACAAATGCAGCAGCCCGCCTGTGAATCGCCTCGACGTCTTCCTTTAACCCGACCTTGTACAGATGCCAAAGCTTGGAGCAGTAATCAAGAATAGATCGCGCTAGCGTCCAATATTCGGTCTCCTTTCTAGATGAATCACACTTTCCTAAAGTTCTGCCACTAAACCGCAGGAGACTGTTTGCTTCTCTTCCACACAGCTCACGTGCTCGTTCCATTTCACGTCGCTTTGCAGCGTTAGGCCCAGATATTTACAAGACGTGGTTGTGTCATTCAGGGCACTACTAATGCTGTATCCGAACATTACGGTTTTGTTTTACCTACTCATCCGCGCTGACTTACGTTTTTCTACGTTTAAAGGTAGTTGCCACTCGTAGAAATTTTGTCTAAGTCATCTTGAATCCTCCGATAGTCACCCACTTTCGACGCCTTCCCATGCAGATGCGTAAGATGCGTAGGAAAAACAAACACGTAAGGCTAAAAAATAGCATTAGCAGTGTCATGCTTGACACAGTCATGACAGTTGAATATCCAGGCGTAACGTTGCAAGGCGATATGAAATGGAAGGAGCATGGCAGGGATATGGTAGGGAAGGCGTATGGTCGACTTGGTTTCACTGGGAGAATTTTGAAGCAACCTGTACTCGTGGTACTGCTCGGGTGTTTGAGATCCGCACAAGGCTGAATTAAAGGAAGACATCGAAGCAGTTGAGAGGCGGGCTGCAAGATTTGTTACCGGTAATTTCGAACAACACACAAGTATTGTTGAGATCCTTCGTGAACTCATGTGCGGCTCCCCGGAGGGAAAGCACGTTCTTTTCGAGGAACACTAGGATAAGATACCAGAAATTAGGGTCCATAGGTAGGCAAAAGGCAGTCGTTTTTCCCTAGCTCTATTTGGGAGTGAAACAGGAAATAAAATAACTATTAATGGTACAGAGTGCCGCGCGGGATTAGCCGAGCGGTCTACAGGCGCTGCAGCCATTGACTCTGCGGCTGGTCACGGCGGAGGTTCGAGTCCTCCCTCGGGCACGGGTATGTGTGTTTGTCCTTAGTATAATTTAGGTTAAGTAGTGTGTAAGCTTAGGGACTGATGACCTTAGCAGTTAAGTCCCGTAAGATTTCACACGCATTTGAACATTTTTTTCTTTTCCTCGCGGAATGCGACGGCAAGGAAGGAGGAAATTTTGAAAAGGACTTCTTTTTTTGCTACAGAGTACCCTAAGCCACACACCTCACGGTGGCTTGCGGAGATTTTATTCAGACGAAGATGCAGAAACAATACAGATTTCTGTCTACCCTGTCCGCCGCATCATTTATGTATACAGAAAATAGTAGCAATCATATCACATTTCTCTGGGGCATTCCAGTAGCTACGCTTGTCTCTGACGAACACTTGCCGTCGAATACAACGTACTGGCCACTGACAGAGTCAGAAAAGAATATATGCTGATAAGAGCAGGAGAGATGAGGAACATACTGAAAACTGTGACGAACAACATGGTAAATATAAATGTCGTGCGACTAGGACCTCCCATCGGGTAGACTGTTTACCGGTCGCAATTCTTTCGATTTGACGCCACTTCAGCTACTTGCGCGTCGATAGGGATGAAATGATTACTAAGCACCCAGTCCCTGAGCGGAGAAAATCTCCGACCCAGCCGGGAATCGAACCCGGACCCTTAGGATTGACATTCTGTGGCGCTGACCATTCAGCTACCGGGGGCGGACAACAAGATGGTTAGACAACAACTTTGTCATTGGTTTACTATAAATTCATTCACTTCTTTGAGGAAAGGAACGATGGAGGAAGTACAGAGAGGACGACCGAGACATATGGTAGGAGAGCAACAAGAGGAAGGGAGCAAGTGTAAGTGGACCCACTAACTTCAAGCCCTAGTGAGGATAGGAGGTGGTACTTTGTATGCGCCATACGGACCGTCTCTCTCATTCGTTGTCTGAGTTTGGCTGAGCGCCTCGCTGTACTGCAGATGTTCGCTTCGGTGAAGATGAGAGAAAATGGAAGACTAGGAGAGTACTCGTTAGCCTTCATTACGTTCATTCGTGCCTTGGAGGCGTGTAATCACACTGAAAGAACGCACCCACAAATATTTAGTTGTTTCCTTAGTTTTCCGACCTCTCGGTTCGTGGACATCTTGAGACATTAACATCAAAAATCAGTTTTGTTGTACGTAATTTTTAATTTCACTGACCTCTGTTCTGCTAAATAGAACTGAATCTGCAGTACTGGTCTTTCCAAATGTTTACATTCTGATCTATCGTTAATTAATTTTAAATTCATCGCACGAGTATTTCAACCGGCGAAGCATGTAAGCAGAAAAAAAGATGCTGTTTGACAAAAGTCCCTGACCTGAAGCTGTCAAAAATTACTACTTACGTAATTTGAGGGGTAATTAGAGTGATTTACGTGATCAGTAAATAGAGTTGGTGATATGCTACACGAAACGCACGAGTAAATTAATCATAATCCAGATGGAAAACGAATTAAAATTAAGGCTACGCATCATTGATAAATTGATTCAAAAAAGCAGCTTAGAATGCTTTGCGTTTAATATGTATCTCATTCTTTGACATCCAGGTAAAACTACTTTTGATATATCCACACCCTGTTGTCTTATGCGATATTGTTTTGGGGTCATGTAACTAAAGTCAATGGAATATTTACTGACCAAACGTGAGGAACAATAAAAATATTGTATGCATAAGGTCCCTGAACTTCATGCAGAGAGCTGCTCAAAGACCTGTAAAATGGTATTTTTGTGTGCCGGTATACATACGTGTTCATACGGAAAGACACATAATAAATGTCGTACCTGTATGGACGACAAAGTAGGACACGTTTTCTCATTCTATTTTGTTAAATGCTTTATTCAAGGAAAAAGACATATAAGTCGTACAATGCAAAAATTGAAACATGTGTTATTAAACTCTTGTTAATTAATTTAAGGTTATGATTTTGAGGTTGCGAATCTCAATTACTGTACAAACCAATGTTGACTTTACATATTCTTCAAATATGAACAATTCTCGGTATTAAGTTACAACTTATGAAATATTCTACTTTGAATCCTGTTAAAGCTAAAACCAGGTTCTACAGCATGTGATAAATAACATTAGCTTCGTATCTTATAAAGAAATAGTTCGTGTTCAAATGGTTCAAGATGTTTTCTAGTCGTCTGGCAGGGGAGGAACTGTTAGCAGCTCTAGTAATCGACAAGCTCAGTGCTGACCCACAGCACTTCATACGCCGGCTAGCTGTTACAGCAGCACACTTTAGTTGCATTGCACGATCTTGTCAAAGAAGCTTGGAGTATCAGTAAAGCATCTTCACAAGACAACTCCACAGCAAATGCAGACATGCTACAATTTCATTTGTGCGCCCAGTTACTGAATATCGTTCCCATCCCTAGGAAACCAGCGCACATGCAACTGCAACAAGTGTACGAGTAAATGAGGTTTTGAGGACCATTACTGGCACTGTCAGACCTGCTACGATTCAGTGGTTATCTGTTGTACCCAATAGTACTCTCTGGGTCTCGGGAGAAAAGCTGGTAAAGTACAAATACTTAAGAATACAGAGACGCAGAATGACTCAGTTCTAAGCAGCTGTTACCAGAATCAGCTAGCTATACGCCTAAAGTAATGCGAGCCGCCTTCGGCCTAACTCCGGGTGACAGACGTTTTCGATGTCACCGAGGAGTGGAAAGAATGCTGGAATAAACATCTACGGCAGAACACCCAGCTGTTTCAAAATCGAACGACGACGATTGCAGGGTTTGATCTTCATCCTCGCGAATGGTCGAGACTCAACTACAAGCAAACCGGAGAAGGGAGATCATTAACGAGAGGGATTATTGTGAAAGTGCTGCCTGTGGCTGTGGAGCGGATGTCTTGTTTTTACAGCTGGTAAACAGTGTAAACTGTTTCACTATCTTGTTTCTACTACCGGTAAACAGTGAAACAGTGACAGTGACAGCTCAATATATAAAACGCCACAGTAAAGAAAATGAGGAAAACAGAAAACATGACAAACTGTGGAAGAAATCAGTCATTGTAAAAAAATAACAAGTCAGGAATACAACACCATGTGGTAAAAAGCCATAAAATAAAAGCCCACTGATGCTGCTGCAACTGCAGTGAAATATGTTTGGGATAAAAAACAAAATTGTGCTCTGCTAAAGGCGGACGCGATCCAAAAACATATGTATTGTTAAAGCAAACACGGGCAAAAGAGGTTCAACTCCAAGCTGATCTGTCTTCCTTGTCCCATCATTAATTATATTTAGAAAACAACGTGAACTGGTCTTGTGGCATGCTCAGATGGTTAAAATGACTTCTCGAGTCTTCCATAAGAATTTGTTTCATCAAGGTCCTTCGAAACGGAGCTGACGTATTTTTTCGTTCTAGTCATGAATCCAAGCACATCTCTTGTTTATTTTATTATGTATCTATTTGAGGCCGGCATGTATTAACACCGGCACTAATAGTGCAGCTGCCACGTTTTCTTGGCAGTAATCATACATAACAGTGAATGTACCAACAAAATTATGTCATTGTATGACTCATACTTCAGGATATATGACGTAAAATACCGAGGCGCGTGAAAAACTGATGCAACATGCATGACGTTTTAATTTATACTTCTTTGCTGCTAACTCTATTCGCGTGAAAAACTGATGCAACATGCATGACGTTTTAATTTATACTTCTTTGCTGCTAACTCTATTCGCAACACATTTCGCAGTTAGTTTCCAGATGTCCCACTAAATGTACTTACAACAATATATCATTGTACGACACATTGTTCAGGATATATGACGTCAAATACTGAGATGCGCGAAAAACTTCCGCATAATGCTGAGGTTTGAATTTATTACTGCCTTAATACTAAATCTGTTCACATTTCGTAGTCAGTACCCACGTTTAAAACTGCATTTACCTGCATAATTATATCACATACTTCAGGAGGTACGATGTCATAAGAAATGAGATGCGTGAAAATGAAAGTGATGGGTGGAATTCACTGGACATATGTGCAAACACGTGTGAAATATGTTATATGTGAAATGCATTCTAGACGTATGTAGACGAGCAAAGCTCCTGGCGAAAAACTCATCGTAAACGCCTGGAACGATTTTAGCCAAATTTCAACCGGTTATTGGTTATGATCTGGAAAGAAATACCGTGGCAGTGAGAAGCATCAGCTTCCTATTGGGATGGGAGTGATAACGTGAAGAGGTAGGAGGCAGAGACGAACAGAGAGAGGGGGAAGGAGGGGTTGGCAGCTACGGGGGACGAGGACATGGGCAGAGATGGGAGAGGTGAAACTCTACAGAGAGAGGGGAGAGGTGGAAATGGACAGAGAAGACGGAGGAGATGGTCAGGCAGACGAGGAGATGCACAGAGAGAGGATATGAACAGTGGGAGGGGGGAAAGAAATTTGCTGGGAACAGGTAAGCTGGTGATGGGCGGGGGAGGAGGAGAAGACGTTAAAATGCGGGACGAGCAGATGGAGAGAGAGGAGAGGGGCAGATAGAGAGGGAGAGAGAGAGGCGAGAAGAACAGACAGAGAAAGGGGAGGAGGATTCGGACAGAGAGTGGTAGAGGTGGGGGTGGAAGAGGTGGCAAAACAGAGGCGATGGAGAAGGTGGGCAGAGAGCGAGAAGGACCGGAGTACGGGGTAAGGAGGATATAGTCAGAGAGAGAGGGGGAAGGGAGAGATGCACTAATAGATGGTTGGAATAAATACATACCGGGACAGCACCGGGTAGACAGCTAGTAAAATATAACTTGCCAAATCTTGGAGAAATGGGGTCCGAATTAGACGGGATAAGCGCTAGGGAAAAGAGAATGAAAACACTAAATGAATGCGAAGTACGTAGCAACAAGTGACAAGACAGGTGTCAGATAACACTCCCAAAATGGGGCCAGCGCGGCTAACCCTTCTGTTGCGCGTCACAGACTGGTGTGGCGTGGTACTCGTCTGTCGGATGTCCTGGCGACAGTGGAGTGGAGCGGTGTGGTGTGGTGTGACGTCCGCCCTGGCTGCTCTGGTGGTGGGCCAGTGTTGCGTCAGGGCAGTGCGTGGCGTGGCGCGGTGCGTACAGCTGACGCCGCGTCTATTCCTGGCACCCCGCGCCGGTCCGCCAGGTGTGTGAATGGCCGTGGCCCCAGCCCGTGACGCGCGCTCCACGCTGCGCTCCAGTTGGCCCGCACACGCTCACACACACTGACGCTGCCCGCCGCCTTCTGCTCGCCATTTCCATCTGCTGTTGGCCCACAAATACCACGTAACCACCTCTGCTCTGTTCCCCGTATAGCGGATGGAAGCTCCATTTTTACGTAGGTAGCTGTCGTCTCAAATGACAACATATACATCTACATCCATACTCTGCAGGCCACTTAATTGTGTGTGGCTGGATTTGTAGACCTACCGTAGGCTACCGTAGACTATTACAAGTAAGCGTGCACTACGGTAGTATTCCCAGTAGCCGCGGTGAGTTAAGATAGTAACCGCGTTACGTGGACGTTAAATGTGCTGCAGATCTATCGGGCATTACCTTATTTCGATCACGTTGTTTGTGTATGCTATCAGTACCGGTATCTTATTACGAGCAGGTACAGGAAGAGGGGAGGCGGCGAGGGGAGTGACAATGGAGCGCGAAGTAACCTCGGTCACACAAGGAGAAGCGCTGTACCAAAACTCGTATATTCCGCTAGAAATCGGAAGCACTGAACCTTTCAAAACCTGAGTGAAGATATACAAAGAGCCTCTTGTCTGTTACTGACAAATAAACAGTATTTATCGAAATTTCCAGTGTTTAATTCGGCTTTTATTTGAAAATTGTTGATTTTTGACGTTAAACAGAGGGATGTTATAGGAAAAACAAAAAAATACGGATTTGTCATGTAGCGCTAGAAAACGCAATTTCCTCAAAACAAGGTAAAATTAAAAAAATGGCTAAAATGAAAACATACGAAACATCTCTTCAATGCTTCGTCGAGCTTATAGAAAACATGTTTCTGATATTCCGAAACATCTGTCGCACTTATTACTAACAACGGGAAACTCTTGCCTTTGATCATGATGAAGAACGTCCTATTGAGTACAAAAAACTACAATAATCATACATATTTTTTGTGTTTGTGCATCAAAAGTAATTGCTTTGGTTACATAAAAACGCAGAATTTACGCGCTAAGCTAAATTCTATTACTTATAAAACGAAATTTATATTTTTCCAGGATATAACTAGCACAACGGACTAACAATGAACGATGTACGGCTATAATGGTGTGCAAAACAAACAGACAAACAAAAAGCAAAGAGAAGTCGTGAGCTACTTCTCTGTCAGATATTCATTTATTTCTTTCCTTACAAATGCTACCAATACTACTGGTAATCCTGCGATTTACTGCGTCATTTATGTAGTGTACCAAAACCACCGAACCGTAGTTTTGGTACAGCGCTTCTCCTTGTGTGACCGAGGTTACTTCGCGCTCCATTGTCACTCCCCTCGCCGCCTCCCCTCTTCCTGTACCTTTGGCGCGCCCCTTGCGAGTTCGAATTTTCCTGACTTTATCTTCATGACCTTTTCGCGAGATATACAGAATTTCCCACGAGGAATGTAAGGGAAATGATGGGGGCACTCATTTGAATGGGAAAACTTCATATTGACGTGTGCCCTTGTCCGAATGGTTTTCAAGATAGAACACACTTAATGTACATCTGTTTCTGGCCTACAGACCGATTAAAATTAGTTGGCAGTTGACGTCTGTCATTTAACGTTACAGTCTTGCCACGTCCGCTGCCAGCTACCACTCGGGTATGGGCGACACGCGAACACAGTGCTTCACTTTACAGATGTTGTTAGTGTGTATCACGGAGCAGCGTTGGAAGCTGCCGCCGCGAGATGTGACGGAAATGCCCTGTCGGCAGCTGATCTCACAGTCCCGTGATGTGCAGTGTATCCGAGAAAATGGCGATCATCAATCTACAGCAGTACTAACATCACGATCTCCTTGTTCACGGCGATTAAAGCTAATCTCTAACAGCAAGCTAAAGACAGAAAAGATGCCCTTTCAGCGCAAAAAGCAAACTGTAATTTCTCACTATCATTGATTACCTAAAACTATCCTCTCAGTGGCTACACGAGCTGCCGCGTTACCAACCAATGATCAGTCCTGGCTGGCACTTGGTTGGAGATTGTAGGCGACACAGGCTAATTCCAAACGGAAAAAGGAAGACAGGAAGAAAAATAAGAGCAAACAAAACAGGCAATAGGATGATGAAAATGACGCAGCAAAGTGTTATAAATAAGAAAATTAACTTGAAATCAATAACTGAATAAAGATAATAATCAAAGTCTTTTGATTAGATTTAGAAATAAAAATAAAAAGTCGCTCAATTTGACAAAGTAAGAATCTACGAGCTCCTACACGTGAGGTTTGTATGTTAAGCACAACGCTATGCCACTACGTTGGCTATGTTATTACATGTGTGGCTCTTGTAACTCAGTCACAACAGTGGACTGCAGCTTTTAAAAATTTGGCTTCGTGTGGTCTCTGTTATTATAGTAGCTGTATATGTGACACTGAAGAGCGTGCTGGAGGATCCAGTAGAGTTTGGTTAGTGTTGTGTATGAAAGATATGTGTTTCGTTAGCATCGTTCTGTGCGTGTTGTTTTTGATACGTTTAATATCTGTGATGAAATACGAAATAAAAGTGCCAGACCTAGGATTCTGCATCCAAACTTACCAAGAAAAAAAGCCGGACAGGCAACTGGAAGTGAACTGACGAATTGTTGTGGAAGTTTGGAAACGGCGAACGGCTCGGGCGTGGCGTAGAGCGCTCTGATTCCAGGAAACCAGCTCCAACGCGTGAAATGTCAACTACCAAGTAATTTTAATCGGACTATAGTGGCGCACACATACGTTTGTTACCCACCCAACCTTTTTGACGCTTTATTCTATCCCCACCTACGTCATTGCTTTCAACATCCTTGCTCGGGACGCCTTTCTGACATTAAAATATCCCGCTGAAAGCGCAGTTATCCAACGTGTATTGCGAGTCAAGTAATGCGAGGGACTGAAAGTGCATCAGGAAGAATCATCAGTTAACTGTGTTTGTACGCTCTCTGGCTGGAATGCCGCACATCTGCACTAATGAAGAATACGCAGATACGGTATACGTTTACGACTTCTGCGATAATAGTGTTACTACTACTCTAGGAGAATACCTTAGGGTTTTTCCGACAAGTCGAATTCGCATAATTTTCTCCACGTTGTATAATAAGGGTCTTCTTTCAAGTTTGACAACCTGTGTAGGAGCAGCAGCACATTGCTGAAATGCTGGAGTGTAGTCCTGCTGTTATCACACTGCAGCTTTCTGCACCTATCCTTGACCGGCCAACTGCGTTTTGGATAATATCACACGCGGAAAACTGTGCCCAATTTCCAAACTCATTTTTCGATCGATGTGTGGTGCGGCATGATCGGTAACATGTTGATAGATCCTTTCATTTTAGAAGAGCGAATGATAGGACAGAATTAGTTGCATTTTTAGGAAATTCGTTTGTTGAAGACCTTGAGGACGTTCCTGTGGCCACGCGGACCGTAATGTAGAACTTCCAGCACGACGAAGCAGCTCCACATTTTACCAGACGTATGACGGAACATCTCATCCGCACTCACCCTAACAGGTTGGGTTGGTCGTAGCGGGTCAGTTAACTGGCCACCAAGATCACCACATTTTATACCGTCAGATTTTTGCTTATGGGGTTGGATGAAGTCCGAGGTGTACAAACGAAAGGTGAATATGCAAGATGAAATGCTCTGAACCATCGTGGACGCTGCCGCCCTCATTAAGGAACGTGCAGGGATACTCGGCCAAGCAACACAACACGTTCTCTCAAGAGTGCACAAATACACTCAGCTTGACGGTGGAATATTCGAACATTTATTCTGAACTGTACAACACCTTTAATGTGACGTGAACGAGAAGCCTTAGAGACGTATGCAGTCAGGCCCACTAGATGTGTGGCCCGCCAAGCGACTGCTTTTAATCTTTGTGGATCGGAAATGTTTATATGGCTTATCGTAACCACTGCTACTGTACATTGATAGCAAAGCCTTATCACCCAACTCTTTTACTATAAATTTTCCTTAAATTTTTCTATTTAATTATCTCAACTAAACTGAATTAAACGCACCTGACTAATAAATTTTAAATATGACACTGTCTGTAAACATTTCCGACGGACTCATTTGCCCCCTTGGCAAGACCACATTCTCATTCTGCAGCATTAATTTTCATCAGAGCTTTGGTATCCTAGTAACAAGAAGCTTATGGCAGAAAATGTCTGAACAAAGTGGCTACCCTCTATTAAATAATCACGAGCACCATTTTGTTTCATATCTCCTCTTATATTTTCTAAAATTCTACCACCGCAATGATACAGAATTTCCTTCAATACATTTAAACGTAAGAGAAAACAAGGAATTCTCTGCCCAGTGGGCATGATATTACGTACACATTTCAATATCCTATGGTATCTTAATGTTTCTCCTTATTACTATAGTGCACTTCCTGGATTGGTACGGATATCCACTACTACTCTCTCTCTCTCTCTCGCCCTCATAGGCTCATTCATTAATAACATAGAGAATTCACTAAGGGTCAGGCTATCCAAAGAAAATTTTTGCTTTTTGGTACAGTACTGGTAACTAAGTCGCCATATTCAAATTACACAGGTTAAACATGCAAATAAAGCAGAACAACCGACTTTAGCCAGTATGTGTCAAATCTTCCCCACAGTAAAATTTCAACCCAGATTAACTAGTCACAGACCTTCAGGTTAAATTTCGCACGTAACCCTTCCTACGGACCTGCCACATACTCTGGATGATTTATGATCATCCCCCACTGCAATGTAACCCTCAATGTTTTGCTGGGCGGATAACTAACTCACCTTTTTCTCTCTCAGAGTATCAAAATTTCAAACTTGCTTCACACGAATGTAATTAATAACGGTAATTTTGGTATCATGATTACCTAATTATCTCACACATGGATCCTCAACTGAAGGTTAGCACAAGTACTTCTGTTTTCCATTGTCTCTTGGTCAGATTGCGACAAAGTCACTACTCTCCACGTGGAAGTGCTTGTTCCTAATTCAAATTCTGCACAACCAGTGCTTAAATATTCTCAGGTTAAATTTACACACGCAAGAATCTTAGCTTAGAATTACCACACGCAAGTATCTCAGCTTAAAATTACCACACATGATTTCATTGTGACCGCTGGTGACTACCAAAGAATCCCAAGTTCCCCAAGAGTTTTACCTGCCTACTCTTACATGAATCTCCCACCAGAAAGTTTTGTTCTCGTCGATATTCTGAAAAGGGAAATCATTATTTCTAGCTACTCTTAAATGTTCCACATGCATACCATTCCCATGTCTTTAGTTTCACAGAGCGCACTGTAAATAGGTGTTTCAACTTCAGGAAGCAGCGACAGAGTGCCGGAACATGGCCATTCACCAGGCCATCCCACGCTTCCTCAGAAGTGGGGGAGGATCCTGTTACCGCATTGGTCAGCCACACTCCAGGCCCTCTAGTGGTCTGGAATACTTCGTTTCTTTGGTTCTGCCAGAGGTGGTCAGAGGGCTGTCTCAAAGATAATTACGGATTCTACATCCACTATCTGTGGCCAGCAGACAACAAGCCATTCACTCATTTCTCAAACATCACAAAACTGGATATAGGGATCTGAAAATGAAATGTCGTGCGACTAGGGCCTCGTGTCGGGTAGACCGTTCGCCGGGTACAAGTCTTTCGATTCGACGCCCCTTCGGCGACTTGCACGTCGATGGGGATGAAATGATGATGATTAGGACAACACAACACCCAGGCCCTAAGCGGAGAACATCTCCGATCCAGCCGGGAATCGAACCCGGGCCCTTGGGATTGACATTCTGTCGCGCTGACCACTCAGCTACCGGGAGCGGACATATAGGCATCTATTTTGAAGGAAGTGCACATATATTATGAATATGCAAACTGTCCTTCTTTTCTACATCAGTATCCGGCTTTAGTCAGTGTACAGATTAAAACTGTGTTACCATAAAACCGCTGTTCTGACAAGAACAACGAAGTATGTTGCTATTCTACGGGTATTACTGTACCCAATGAGGCAAATCTTGTCGGGTAGTGCTGTACCCTTTCAGTAAAATCTGACAGCGTGTTGAATAATACAGAAAAAAATGACGATATGCATTAAGTGTGTTCTGTTTAGAAAATCATTCGAAATAAATTTTATATACATGTAAAATTTTTCGCTTCAAATGTTTGTTCCTGTCACATTTATGAATACTGTACATTGCTACAGAGGCACCCAGTACGTAGGAATATTAAGGGTAGACCACACCGTGATGCAGTCCGCCACTCTTGTAGCGTCTGCCACTGGAGCTGGATGAGCATCTCTGTCACGGTTTCCCGGTTACTAAATGAGCTTGTGGCGAAAAGTTTCTTCTATCAATCCTATCTTTTACGGATCTCACTCTGACGAGCAGTATCCTAGTACCGCTCTAATCAGGTTTTGTAAGCTGCCTCTGTTTTATGTGGACTATCTACATCTACATCTACATCTACATGACTACTCTGCAATTCACATTTAAGTGCTTGTCAGAGGGTTCATCGAACCACAATCATACTATCTCTCTACCATTCCACTCCCGAACAGCGCGCGGGAAAAACGAACACCTAAACCTTTCTGTTCGAGCTCTGATTTCTCTTATTTTATTTTGATGATCATTCCTACCTATGTAGGTTGGGCTCAACAAAATATTCTTGCATTCGGAAGAGAAAGTTGCTGACTGAAATTTCGTAAATAGATCTCGCCGCGACGAAAGACGTCTTTGCTTTAATGACTTCCATCCCAACTCGCGTATCATATCTGCCACACTCTCTCCCCTATTACGTGATAATACAAAACGAGCTGCCCTTTTTTTGCACCCTTTCGATGTCCTCCGTCAATCCCACCTGGTAAGGATCCCACACCGCGCAGCAATATTCTAACAGAGGACGAACGAGTGTAGTGTAAGCTGTCCCTTTAGTGGACTTATTGCATCTTCTAAGTGTCTTGCCAATGAAACGCAACCTTTGGCTCGCCTTCTCCACAATATTATCTATGTGGTCTTTCCAACTGAAGTTGTTCGTAATTTTAACACCCAGGTACTTAGTTGAATCGACAGCCTTGAGAATTGTACTATTTATCGAGTAATCGAATTCCAACGGATTTCTTTTGCAACTCATGTGGATCACCTCACACTTTTCGTTATTTAGCGTCAACTGCCACCTGCCACACCATACAGCAATCTTTTCAAAAATCGCTTTGCAACTGATACTGGTCTTCGGATGATCTTACTAGACGGCAAATTACAGCATCATCTGCGAACAACCTAAGAGAACTGCTCAGATTGTCACCCAGGTCATTTATATAGATCAGGAACAGCAGAGGTCCCAGGACGCTTCCCTGGGGAACACCTGATCACTGCAGTTTTACTCGATGATTTGCCGTCTATTACTACGAACTGCGACCTTCCTGACAGGAAATCACGAATGCAGTCGCACAGCTGAGACGATACCCCATAGGCCCGCAGCTTGATTAGAAGTCGCTTGTGAGGAACGGTGTCAAAAGCTTTCCGCAAATCCAGAAACACGGAATGAACCTGAGATCCCCTGTCGATAGCGGATCCTCCTGAGGATCTTTCCGATCACTCTCAGTGTGGTATCGATAGTTCCGATGCCACAGTGTAGGTGCACGCTCGTAGGTTGGCACTACGAGAGCAAACGAACTACGCCGACCACAGCGCCCTCTAGCCGACGCTGTGGAGCTCAACGAGCGCAGCTCTGCTTTCTGCCCCATTTCATCAAGAGCAGACGACCTGGAAACATCGCATCTACTATCAGAGTAGGCTAGCGTGCTATTGAGACTTTGTACTCCTTACGACGGGAATACGGCGTTACACCTACGTGCTCATCTCAAACAAAGTTATGTATTCAGTTATGTACTTCTATTTGTGCCTATAGTAAACTTGTAAAATCTACATGCAGTACCGAAGTGCTTTACCTCACCTGCTCCTACTCGCTTCTTTCATTCGGCCTATTTTGCAGATCACAGGAGCAGACCCACGCGCCTTCCAGGCGGGATACAAAACTAAGTCTGGCATCTACCTGACCTGCGATTCGTGTTTTGTGGTCACTACAATGTAAGTCGCTCCGTACACATACTCTGGACGCGACTGCTTCGGTGATTGTCTTTCAGTCATCCAGCAATGCAACTTTCCTCATATTTATGCACAATGTCGCCTACATTACATTTTTATATCGAGGGTCAATTGCGGTTCCTTGCGCCAGTTGTGCATTCCTTTAGATAATCCATTATTTCGACACAGTTTTCAGGTGTTTCGACTTCTCATTATGTAACAGCTTGATCTCCAAATATCCTCATGAAACTTCTTGCATTATGCGCTAGATTATATATATAACCTGACAAAAAAAAAAAATGAAGCAGTCGAAAGAGGAGAAGGAAAGGAAATGAACTTCAAGGGTTGAGAAGGAGTGTGAATTTATTTCAGTGAATACAAAGTCGAATTAAATTTACAAAGAATTTGGCAGCGAGAGCCCACTTGCCACAGACAGTTCCTACGTCTACGTCATGATTCTGGAATGACGTCAGTTGGTCGGCAACCTGCCTCGTCGCTGTATGCATCGTGTGTATTGCTGGCGTCCTACGATCTACAAAACAGTTTTAGACTTCGAAACTGATTATAATACGAATGTCGATCCTGCGAAAACAATCGATTTTCTACATGGACCAGCTGTTTTCCGTGGCGGACGTATAGATTTGCAGTTACTGATGTCCTGTCGACGTTCGCCAATCACAGCTTACTGTCGCCATTGTTAGAACTGGTTCACCTCTACGTTCACTGGCTGTGAGTTTGCAGAATTTTCCACTAAGGGATGTTATTGTTTATTGCACTTTCATGATGATGATGAGCTGCCACTAGGATCACCCAATCTACCAAGTTCTTTTTTAATAAAGCTATGTATGTTCACATTAGACGTATGTGTAAATTGTCACAATATGATTCTGTATCAATATTTATACGCAGTACCGCAGCCCTGGTGTCCTGTGCCGCTAGTTGCTGCCATGGGACACACGTTGTCAGCAATCGTACCCAGTATGCAGCCGGACTCGGCCCACTGGAGACAACCGCCCAGTCATGGATGGTGTCCAGGATGACAGGAGTGGTTGGAATTCGGATGCTATCAATACGCCGAGGGCCAACACCCGCCATATTGAATCTGCTCAAATATCCACGTAAAAATCGGACAATACTCCCAACACACGCAATCACGAAGGGTGCCCAACACAAATTGAGTATTATCTACATCTACATCTACATTTATTCTCCGCAAGCCACCCAACGGAGTGTGGCGGAGGGCACTTTACGTGCCACTGTCATTACCTCCCTTTCCTGTTCCAGTCGCGTATGGTTCGCGGGAAGAACGACTGTCTGAAAGCCTCCGTGCGCGCTCTAATCTCTCTAATTTTACATTCGTGATCTCCTCGGGAGGTATAAGTAGGGGGGAGCAATATATTCGATACCTCATCCAGAAACGCACCCTCTCGAAACCTGGCGAGCAATCTACACCGCGATGCAGAGCGCCTCTCTTGCAGAGTCTGCCACTTGAGTTTGCTAAACATCTCCGTAACGCTGTCACGCTTACCAAATAACCCTGTGACGAAACGCGCCGCTCTTCTTTGGATCTTCTCTATCTCCTCCGTCAACCCGATCTGGTACGGATCCCACACTGATGAGCAATACTCAAGTATAGATCGAACAAGTGTTTTGTAAGCCACCTCATTTATTGATGGACTACATTTTCTAAGGACTCTTCCAATGAATCTCAACCTGGCACCCGGTAAAACAATTAATTTTATATGATCATTCCACTTTCAAATCGTTCCGTATGCATACTCCCAGATACTTTACAGAAGTAACTACTACCAGTGTTTCTTCTGCTATCATATAATCATACAATAAAGGATCCTTCTTTCTGTGTATTTGCAATTATTTGCTATTCACCGGACCAGAGGGCGACACAACTACGTCAACTGCATCATTTTTCTCCATCTGACCAGTTCGGAGGCTCGGCAGCGACTCCCACCTTAAGCCGGAAATGTCAGTTCATTTTGTTCATGGCTGCCTCTGCACCTGCACGCCAGACAGAATTGTCCTAGGAAACCAGCCACATATTTATCAGAGTAGCTACAATTAAATGATCGTAGCGCTAATTTGCGACATTTGACAGTGAGCGAAGTATCGGAAATACCTCCTCCTGACTACTGCGGTTCTGGAAATATGTATATTTATACCATTCTTACGACTGGGCATAATTTTCCACTTAAAATATTTAATCGCTTTTACGACTGTCAGTGCACTGAAATCGCAGTTTTCCGTGTCAAATCTATACATCCCTTAGGACTGGGCAAAATTGTTTTCTTTGTGCGTGTCGGAACAAAGACCACAGTAACTTTACATCCCAACACATACTTTATAAGCCTGCTGTTCACAGCTATTCTGTCACAGATCCCCTACTAAGTATAATACTTCACCAATAACTGAATGCTTGGGACACCAAAAAACACTGAACGCAAATCCGCGACCGACGGACATGCTCCATTTGTTTTTCTTGCGGGTGGTACCAGTGTGTCTTAGGAAGAGATGCGTAATCGTCTTATAAGCGAGCAGCTAATAAGAACGTGGCCTGCCGGGGTGGCCGGACGGTTCTAGGCGCTACAGTCTGGAACCGCGCGACTGCTACGGTCGCAGGTTCGAATCCTGCCTCTGGCATGGATGTGTGTGATGTCCTTAGGTTAGTTAGGTTTAAGTAGTTCTTAGTTCTAGGGGACTGATGACCTCAGATGTTAAGTCCCATAGTGCTCAGAGTCATTTGAACCATTTTTGAATAAGAACGTGGCCACAATTACCATGTTACTGTCAAAAAAATGGTTCAAATGGCTCTGAGCACCATGGGACTCAACTGCTGAGGTCATTAGTCCCCTAGAACTTAGAACTAGTTAAACCTAACTAACCTAAGGACATCACAAACATCCATGCCCGAGGCAGGATTCGAACCTGCGACCGTAGCGGTCTTGCGGTTCCAGACTGCAGCGCCTTTAACCGCACGGCCACTTCGGCCGGCTGTTACTGTCACCCTGTATAAAAAGCAGTCTTGGTGCCACATGCATGCACGAATGCCGCTAACGATATCCATGTTAAAAACTATACATGCTTTATAAACAAGTATTGCTAATAATATTCATGTTAAAAACTATACATGCTTTACATAGAAAGGTATGGCATTGCTCCCGAATAAAGTCGTCTTTCATACTAATACTGCAACACTGAATATAGACGGCGGTCATGGGATGTGTGTTAACAGACCGAAAGTGTGGTTGCACATCGCCAGCAGTGTACGGTCCTAATAAATTCACCGACCTTAGAAAGTGGTCTGGCTGAGGAGCATGGCATTAAGCCGATATTTGCAAACTCTCACGCTGCTGCTACACATTGTATTTGTAACACGTTCTATCTTGATAGGATGTACACCATGTACCAGAGGTTCTTCACTGTATTCATGGAGCTACAGGATAGAGAGGAAAATGGTTTACTGAGAATGATCACATAGATGGTATGGTATGTGAGGAATCACTTAAAAATGCGACACTGTATTAAAGTCGTAAGAAATGTACAAAATCGTATGACCAGTACACTGGCTTTTCAGATCTTTAGTGTTAATGCTTTCTGGTAGGATTGCTGTCTGCGATTTGGAATCAAGTGTCTTTGTTCAACCACACACTTGCGTTGGATCTTTGGAGATGTCTTTTAATGGTTACAGGCACTGGTGAAAAACATTCGTGGCACCCTCATATCTAGAAACAAGTAGCTTTTCTTGGACGTGTATGCTAAGGGCCCAATACAGCAAAACTCCAGTGTGGTTTTAGATAGTCTCCTTACATCTTGTAGCCGTTCCTCAGCCTCGGCCACGTCCTCTCTGCAGCTTTGTCCATGTGATGATTCCAGCTTAAGTCGAAACTGAGCGCAAGTCACCTTCTGCATCCTGTGGAGAAACAGCGTGAGCTGGGTTAATGTGACAGAATTGAGTTTTGACCGCTCAGTGGAAATTGGATCTTGTTGTAGCTCCACCAACTGTGTACAATATGCAAGGCCAGCGCCAAACGAGCTTTCTCCTGCAATACGAGGCAATAGAAAAGAGTCGTTACAGCAGTGTTTCTTACTGGAAAAGGTAGGAAGACAGCACATCATTCAGGAACTGGGAGAAGAATGGGGGTTTTGCTACTGCATTGTGATGGATTTCCATACTACATACAGGTGCTGCAGGCCAAAGGAGATCTGTGTCCCTCAGTGTGCAGTCATCTCTGTCACCCAAGCATTCTCTCTGTCATCGTAATTTTGTACAATCCAATAGAGAAAAAATATGAGAACCCAATAAGATATTACCGTGACCTATAACAAACACCGAATGCTTGCTGACAATGAGAATATGTGGCGATCCTATTAAATACACAGGTATTGGTCCATTGGAGCAGGTGGTCAGCGATCAGAGTCCCTTGGACATACCAGGAGAAAGTTAAGTGGCCTGTACTTTAAGAGGACCATATCTCACAGACTGTCAATCGCAAGACAGGATCCCTGTGTTGTTCTTTCACAAGCAGTTTGATACATCATTTTTACATCCAAAGATGAGGGTTGGGGTAGGATTTCTCAGAAGGATTGTCTCCAGAGAGTCCTAAATCAGTTAATAGAACAATTCGTTAAGGCGAATGGGAGAGGGTTACATGGCAAATCAATTAGAAGAACAATAGGTTAAGGTTATAAATCAATCATCTGTCATAATTTAATCAATTTGAACATCAATTCGATGTCAAAAGTGGCGCAGAATGAACTTTATCCCACTACTTATAACCGATGTGTCCAAGTGTGGTGGCATCACCAGTAGTTCCTTTTCAGTAGCCTGAGGCAAATGACCAGGTCTACACAAGCTGATCCACACTCCACTATTATGACGGGAGCACCATAACTGCCTCGACCATCTGAGCGCCCCTCCAGGAATGACCATCCTAAATATCATATCTCACCTGTGCCTACGTCCTGTAAATGCACAGATTGCTGTGGTTCTTGAACAGGTGGAGATTTTTTATTATTGTGCAGCCTTGTCTTGCTACGAAATACCACAATGCAGTACCGATGCTTTTACTGTGTACCCCGCAAATTCCTTGAGACATGTATATATGTCTGCAGGGCATTGCAGAGTACATTGTAAAAACACAGGCACTGAAATATAGTGTTTGATACTAAAACAAGGCCGCGACAGTAATCGTAACTCTCTGCTTGTGCAGGAATCACAGCAATTTGTGCATTTACAAGACGTAGACACTAGGAAATATGGAAGTCTGTGTCAGTCCTGGAGATGTGGGTGGATAACCGAATGGTTAAGATGATCACACTCTGTGGTCGTAGGGTTGATCTGCTATTCTGTTATTCTGCGCAACGGATTAATCTGAGATCTACCCTTTACCCTGTGGTTCCTGCAAGATGCAATTTCCATCCCCACACTACTACAGAAGTCAGACAGACGCAGAATCAAACATTTAAAATAAAATAGAAAATGCATGAACACTGTGCTTAAGATCAGCTCCCAACAACACACCTGAAAATAAGACTTAATCTAAAGCATTTGTTTTAAAATAAAAGGGGAAACTAATCACTGGAACTGTGTGCAAGGAAACACGTTGGATGTGCTAACAGGAAAGCTACGAGGTGAACTGCTTAGGTGCAAAAACTTACCTCGGAACACAAGAGAAAATTGTAGATAAAATCATTTATTCCTAAGATATGGATGTGAGGCATGTACACAATTCCTGATAACATTAATTCCAAAAACATTAAAGAAACGCATCGATACATTCACGTTATTATCTACACCTAAAATCATTGGTGTGATTCATTCAACAACTGCTGTTGCCTGATAACTGATCGCAGTAGCTCGTGAAACGGTACATGTTTCGCAGTACACCCGCATGCCCACGTAGTTTGTGGAGACGCGATTTCTAGGTATCGTGGCTAAGTTACAACAATATCACATCACACAGTCATGAACAGTTAACATTCTTTAAAAACAACATGAGATCGGACAGTTAGTGATGACGGTAGCCCAACAAGCTCTAATGTTCAACCACGTGGTCGGCTCCCCACGGACGAAAGATACATAAAGCAAGGAAAATTTACGAGAGGGCAAAGCTATTAATATTTAGAAAAATGAAAGCTTATACAGGCACAGCTGAAGGAAAACAGACATTCATACAGAAGCGAGTGCTTACTTCTTATCGACACCTTTGTGTGGCGCTCTTCCGGTGGATCCAAGTCTGCTATAGAAATTTACTAATCTGCCAAAGCTTTACATTCCTTGCTGCGACAAGGCGAAGCAATCTTTCAGAGTTGAAAAGCGAGACAAAAAGCTAACAGCTCTCTTCTCGCCAAGTAACAACGTGCCACGCGGTGAGTTTAACTCACCCTTCTTCGAATGGAGCACAGCTGTGGACGCTTCCCGTACTGGCGGCAGACTGCCTCCCTTTTTCATCTCCACCCTCTTCCACGCTCCGTGTGGCCCGGAAAACCCAAAGATGCCATTTCCGCCAGCAACCTAACGCAGCTGGATTTCTCACAAGTAGCGCAAACCTCTTTGCCTAGTTGACCACTACCAGAGCTGGCTATTCTGTACAACTGCTGCTGAATCTGTATGACTATCGCAGACTTTCTGCAGCAGACTACGCCACCGTCTAGCAACGTGAAACACAACCACATTCATTCAAATTCACCACTATGAGAGTTATGAGAGAAGAGAAACAAGGAAAAGAAAGAGAAATGCTAGTGAAAATGGGCTACTGGACTATTGAAAGGTGGCTACAGGACCCTTTCAGTATGTCAGACAGTGTAAATGTAGATATTGATGTGTTGGTAAATGTGCCAACACCTTGTAGATAGAGTCGGCCTAAATGCACGCTATCTAACGCAGACGGGCGTGAATTCTGGAACAGGATAAGTAGTGAATTCTAATAAGAAAAGTATGCAGCTCCTCGAATACTTAACTTTATTCTATCCTTGTGGTACATCGCTCTTGATAATACAAATAAGACTA
Organism: Schistocerca americana; assembly: GCF_021461395.2. Taxonomy (NCBI): domain Eukaryota; kingdom Metazoa; phylum Arthropoda; class Insecta; order Orthoptera; family Acrididae; genus Schistocerca; species Schistocerca americana. The sequence continues at coordinate 97,498,287 of NC_060126.1, forward strand.
TCTTCAGATACGGTTAATGGCGCCTTGCTAGGTCGTAGCCATGGACTTAGCTGAAGGCTATTCTAACTGTCTCTCGGCAAATGAGAGAAAAGCTTCGTCGGTGTAGTCGCTAGCAAAGTCGTCGTACAACTGGGGCGAGTTCTATTCCGTATCTCGAGACCTGCCTTGTGGTGGCGCTCGGTCTGCGATCACACAGTGGCGACACGCGGGTCCGACATGTACTAAATGGACCGCGGCCGATTTAAGCTACCACCTAGCAAGTGTGGTGTCTGGCGGTGACACCACAGATATGAAATAGAACTATAACATTGCATCAGCCAAAGGTAAAGCAGATGACAGTTGATTGCTAGCATATTGGAAAAATGCAGTCAATATACAAAAAAAAAAAAAAAATTGTGTACAAAACACTTGTGCAACCCATCCTACAATATTGGTCAAGTCCTTGAGACCTATACCAGTTAGGACTAGAGGGAACATGCAACATATACAAAGAACAGCAGCACGCACGGTTTGGACTTGTTTGACCTGCAAGACAGCAGTCAAAGAGATGATGAGAAATCTGGTGACAGGTGCTTGAAGATGGACGTTAAGAACCATGAAAAAGGCTGCTTACAGCATTTAAAGAACCAGCTTTAATTGAGGAATCTAGGAATGTGCTACAATCACCTACATATCACTGTCAAATGGAGTAGAAAGACAAGATTATAGCATGCACATGAGTATTTGGGCAACAATGCTTCACGTGGACCATACTCAATTGCAATTAAAAGAAATCCTGGCAATTAATAAATTGGGAAGTACTCTCTTCATCTACATCTATATTTACATCCATACTCTGCAAACCAGGGTGTATGGCAGAGGATATCTTCCACTGTATCAGTTATAAGGGTTTCTTCCTGTTCCATTCACACATGAAACGGTTGTTTTAACGCCTCTCTATGTGGTGTAATTAATCTGATCTTTTCCTCATGGTGCCTACTGAAATGATACGTAGGGAGTCGTAGTATATTCCTAGAGTCAGCATCTAAAGCCAGTTCCTGAGAATTTCTGAATAAGCTTTCTCGGAATAGTAAGTTTATATCTCTCTTCAGGTGACTGCCCATTCAGGTCGTTCATCTCTGTGGCACTCTCCTAGAACATATTTGTGACCATTAGTGCAGCCTTTCTCTGTGTGTGTTCAACATCCTGTGTCAGTCCTATATGGTATGGGTCCCACACAGATGAGCACTATGCTAGGGTGAGTAGAGTGATTCGTAATCAATCTCCTTTGTAGGCTGCTACTTGCCTTGCTCACGACTGAAGCTACATGATCGTTCCATTTCACGCATCTACAAAGTGTCATGCCCAGGTATTTGTATGGGTTGACTGATTTTATCTGTTATTCGTTTATATTATAGTCGTAGGATACCACAGTTTTTTCGATTTATGAAATGAACAGTCTTACATTTCTGAACATTGTAACGTATATACAACCAATGCCGCAACAACAGCGGCTAAAGCGACGTCTATGGAACAAATATCTGTAAGGTACACAAAGTGATCAAAAGTACCCGGACACCTGGTTGAAAATGATAAGTTCGTGGCGCCCTCCATCGGTAATGCTGGAATTCAGTATGGGATTGGCCCACCCTTAACCTTGATGACAGCTTCCACTCTCGCAGGTATACGTTCAATCAGGTTCTGGAAGGTTTCTTTGGGAATGGCAGCCCATTCCTCACAGAGTGCTGCACCGAGGAGAGGTATCGATGTCGGTCGGTGAGGTCTGGCACGAAGTGCAAAGGTGTTCTATAGGATTCAGGTCAGGACTCTGTGCAGGCCAATGCATTACAGGGAAGTTATTGTCGTACAACCACTTCGCCACTGGCTGTGCATTATGAACAGATGATCGATCATGTTGATAGATGCAATCGCCATCCCTGAATTGTTCTTCAACAGTGCGAAGCGAGAAGGTGCTTCAAACACCAATGTAGGCCTGTTCTGTGATAGTACCACGCAAAACATGCCCCCTACATGAAAATCATGACCACAGCATAACACCACCGCCTCCGAATTTTACTGTTGGCACTACACACGCTGGCAGATGATGTTCACTGGGCGTTCATCACACCCACAGCCTCCCTTCAGATAGACACATTGTGTAACGGGATTCGTGACTTCACACAACGTTTTCCCACTGTTCAGTCATCCAATGTTTACGCTCCTTACACCAAGCGAGGCGTCGTTCGGCGTTTATCGGCATGATGTGTGGCTTATGAGCTGCATATCGACCGTGATATCCAAGTTTTCTCACCTCCCGCCTAACTGTCATGGTACTTGCATTGGATCCTGGAATTCCTGTGTGATGGTATGGATAGATGTCTGCCTATTACACATTACGACCCTCTTCAACTGTCGGCGGTGTCTGTCAGTCAACAGACGACGTCGATCTGTACGCTTTTGTGCTGTACGTGTTTCTTCACGTTTCTACTTCAATGTCACATCGGGAACAGTGGAGCTAGGGATGTTTAGGAGTGTGGAAATCTAGCGTAGAGACATATGACACAAGTGACACCCAATTACATGACCACGTTCGAAGTCCGTGAGTTTCGCGGAGCGCCCCATTCTGCTCTTTCACGATGTCTAATGACTATTGAGGTCGGTGATATAGAGTACCTGGCAGTAGGTGGCACAGTAATGCGACGAATATGAAAAACGTGTGTTTTTGAAAGTGTCCGGATGCTTTTTATCACATAGTGAAGCTACAGCCAATGTATCTATGTTCGTCAGTGAAACTGGGCTCGATAAGCAACCTGAGTTATCAGTAAACGGAACTAACCTGCATAACACTGTGAGCGTGTTGTATGACTGTCAGTTTCACTGTCATTTAAGCCTTCAACAGATCGTTACATGAAAAACGTAAAACTAACATTTCGATAAGCTATCTGACCGCATATTTGAATATGATTTTACAAGTGATATAGAAACTGACTTGTGCAGTGGAGTTTACTATACTAGAGTACATGACACGTTGTGGCTCTACGTTTTGTACTCACCTCTTTAGATGACTGCCTTTTTCCATGTGGTTTGTAGCAGTGAACAGCAGCATGCGGCAGCAGCGGCGAAAGCTTATTGTTACTAAGAATGAATTTAATAAAAAGGAGTTTGCTTGGGTCTTGTTAATTACTCAATAACTTTTGAGAAGGGATTTCATTAATTAAGTCTATTTAAAACTTCAGAATCATCATGAAGAAGTATTAGTAATGACAATGACAAATGACATATGTGGCAATAATGGCTGAGTGCCAAGTTAACAAATTATTTCAGTTTCAAAATTGCATTAGCTTTTAGTAAGCACAGCATATTATTTAGATGTGGAGAATCATTATTATTATTATGTGGAGGATACGGAGGCTTCTATCACTGACAAGCAAAACGTGGGATTACTGCAAACTCGGACTAACAATCACGAGCCTAACCTTGCAATTGCCTTTGTATATTGCTGGCGAATTTTACCTTGAACTCCATTTTCAAGCGTAGTTAAGCCATTTAGGTGTCTCCAGGGCATGCAAATGAAATGAGGCCTTGAGTGTGGTAAGACCTGCCGTCACCGACGTGAGGGCAGCGTGACACGTCTTCTGACTCCGAGCTCTCGACCGACACTACTCGTCCACTCTCGCAGACACACCTCGTCTCACAACGGTGCTTAGAATTGCGCTCCCATGTTTCGCCCTCAGATTGTTACTAACGATATCTGTGTGCTTACACAATGCAAACAGCAGCGTTATGTTGGATATATTGTTTTATGTAATGGAGCGCTCTGACATACGCCTTACAAAATTTAATGCAAGTTGCCAAACTTTGTAACATTTTGAAATCCTATCAAAATCTGGCTGGATATTCGTGCAGTCTCTTTCAGACTGCTTCGTTATAGGTGACCGCATCATCTGCAAAGAGGCTGACTTCAGTATATTATTCGCAAGGCCATTAAAATACGCATGAAAGGCAAGGGACCCAACACACTTCCCTGCGGTACACCCGAAGTCATCCCTACATCTATCCATGACTCTGCATCCAAGATAATTTGCAGTGTCCTTCCTGTCAATAAATCCTCAATCCAGTCATAAATTTCGCTTGCTTAGGTAGTTCATGTTCCATCTATCATTTGCACAATATATCTCAACTATGTGGAATGAATCATTTTACATTCATATCGCAAACTGATTTTAAATATAGCTGCATGTTGGACATTTATAATTTTTTAATAATTATTATTATTAAATGTATAAGTGTTATTTGGTAATTCCTAACCAACAGCTTTCACGTATTATACAGATTTTTCTACAGTATAGGAGAAGTTGTCAAGGAACAACTCTTTGTTTCCAAATTTTACTTGCTGTCTGTCAGACATTTTATGTCAATGGGACAGTTATCAATAATTTTAGTAGCTCCATAGTGCACCCCTTTCTATGATAAAGATGTCCTTAATGTGGAGTAATGAACGTCATTTTCCCTTCCGTTATTGTAATTATGTATATCATTGTTTCTATTGAAATGCAGCAGATTATTTTCAACAAATTTCATGAGGGAATGATTATATTGCGCAGTAGTAGTCAGAATGCCCAACTCATTAAACAGATGTCTTCTAGATGATGGCAGGTGAGCGCCACATATTATTCTTACAGCTCGTTTTTGAGAAATGAAGATTTTCTTTCTGAATGATGGGTTAACCCCAGAACATAATTCCACATAACATTGTTGAATGAAAACATGCAAAATATGTTAACTAACTGATTTGTCTCTTCACAAGATTTACAAGTATTCTAAGTGCACATGTGGCTGACCTAAGTTGTTTTAGGAGTTCCAAAATATTTTTTTTTCCTATTTAAATTCTCATCAATATGAACTCCTAAGTATTTTTATGTTCCCCCATATTTATTATTTCCTTACCATCTGTTACAATTACTGTTGGTGTAGTATCCTTAGATGTGCAGAACTGAATATGTTGTCCCTTTTTACTATCGACAGCGATACCACTCGCTGAAACCTTTGAGAACATTGTTTATTATTTCTTCTGTTGCTGTATGTGTGCTTGGACTGATTACGATACTAGTGTCATATGCAAGAAGAAGTAGCTCTGATTTTGTATATTAAAAATCGTTTTCATGTATGAGGAACAATAGCGGACCTAAGACTGAGCCTGGGAAATATTTGGATTTTCATACGTTTTTCAAACGTATGGCATCTTTATGCTCTTTGAACCGAGTGTCAATGCTTCTTCCAGTTTGTCCTGTATAGTAACGGGGGCAACTTTGACACCTGAGTTTGTGAATGCCACATCTTTTGTGTGGAGGGGTTAACATTCTTTAAGTTGTGAAATGCTGTCTGCTAAAGTTTTTTGTTTGTGTGGAAGCTCATTTTAACGTTAGTGTTTTTAAATAGATTGCTTGTATTATAGTATATCCTCCCTAAGAAAGGTAGTCCAACATTTGCAATCCACACAACTATTAACAATCATGGAATACAGAGGACTGAAGACCAGATACGAGTATTGCACCATGCTGGGAAAGGTAGTTTTATGAACTTTCTTGAAGAGATTGAATTATACATACATAAAAGCAAATCGCCACGAAGTGTTCTTAATGAATAGACCGCGTTAGCCAATCCAGCCTTTCTTCAAAATTTCACTCACCTGCTCTCCAGTGTAAAGTAGACACAATTTCCCTTCACCTTTAACAATAAAAGTACGCAACGCTAACCTTGGGTGAAATAATGAATAATATATATCTGATTGATTCGTCATACAAGACCTTCAACTAGGCAAACCTTACAAAAGTTGTATGTTCACAGTTGTAATACTTATTTATGTACATCCTTTCCAAATCATCCACTTTGTTTCTGATGTATGTCATAGTATTTACATAATGTGTCCACAGCCATAACATTTATTTATGTACTTCTATCCCTTATAATTTATAGGTCCAATATGTACAATAATATTTACATAATATCACTACTGTATCACTTTGCAACAAACTGGCTGCTTTGTTTGTTTATCTAAATTTTTAGCAGTTTATTTTAACACAAATAGTAAGTAACAGAACATCAGTAATTTGTAAATTCCTACTGTCATGTAAACATATCAAAATATCTCTGAGAGTGGAAGCTTTGACATTGTTATGGCTGTGTTATCGCCATCCCTGTGTACATACTACCATGTGGTAAAATTTCTTGGTTTATGATTGGTGCTTCAGATTATGTGTATAAATATACTTAAAAAAAAGTGTATCATACAGTCTTTGCTCTGCATGGTCACAGGCAGTCAGCACTGGAACGTAATGGAGCGATATTTTCAACGTAAGTAACTAAAAAATCTCCACTCGAGTAATTTGTTCACATAATCTGAAATCGTTGTGAGGCCCAATTACAATTAAAAAGACGTTGTCTTACGTCTTTTTTTGGTTGTAGGACACCGCCAACCCAAGGAAATTTTATCATTTGGGATAAGGTGAACTAGCCGTCTGAAGATGAATCTTCCGGTTGGAAACTGGTGACGGCGCTATTTAAATAAATAAACAGCATTGTAAAAAGTGGCTGGTTGCTGTTGTCTTCTGTGTAAGAGTCAACCTGTATTTTGTACACAACCACGGGCTCAGTATGTCAGTTTTCGACAAAATAGCATGAAAACTGAGGTCGGAGAACCATATTTTTCATTTTAGTTTGCCTGTTTTGAAGCACTATGAGCAGATAAAGACATGCTATGTAGACACAGAGAACAGATCAGTCACTATCTATATTGTAAACTTTCTGTATTGTAAACTATGACTGAATTGTTAAATTTTTCTCCTTATCTGATGCCGCAAGTGACTCCCCCCATTCTTAAGGAAAATGGGGCATCGCACTTCACTGGTGCTGCACTTCGTAAAATACTCCCAGACAAGGGATGATACCATTCTGTAATACAGCTAATGTCCAGAAACAACAGCGAGAGACTGAAAGGGTACAGTACCGCCCGACATTGAAAATAGGTGCAATATTCTTCGTTATTCTTGTCATAACAACATATTTTTTGTAATAATAACTCAATTTCACTTAATACACTGAAGCCGGATACCAGTGTAGGAAAGAAGGATAATTTATTTATTTAATTGACCACATGTGCACTCCTACAAAATAAATCCCTACTTCCAGTTTGGTGAGATCTGTGAAATGAATGAATGTATGGTCGTCTGCTAATCGCAGATAGTGAATTTGAATATATGATCATCTTTGAGACGGTCCTTTGGTCACCTTTGGTGGAACCAAAGAGATGAAATTTACCGGAGCTTTGAGCGCCTGAAATGTGGCTGACCAATACGGTAGCAAGGTGCTCCCCCACTTCAGCAGAGATGCGAGATGACCTGAAGAACAGCCATGTTTTCAGCACTCTGCCGCTGAATCTAGTGTTGGTAAGACCTGTCTTAGGTGTGCTCCGAAAGACAAAAGAGTGGAGACGTGGTATGCATGTAAAATACTTAAGAGTAGTTTGGAATAATAATTTCTCTATTTCAGGAACTTTTGTGGGGAGTATTAAATGTCAGGCAGGTAATATTAAGGGGATCGTAGTAATCTTCGGAAGTAACCAACGGTCACAATGAAACCACGTGTAGCAATAAGTTGAAATACTTCCGAGTGCTTAAGTTAAGCTGAATTACTAGCGTGTGTACTATAAGTTGGAAATATTTAATAAATGGCGTGTGCAGGACTTGAAATTAGAGACGAGTACTTCCACGTGGTGAGTACTGTGTGAGTCTCAATCTGTGTATGAGACAAAGGATAAAGAGAAGTACTCGTCCATGGTATCAGTTGAGGACTCGCATGTGTGATGAATATGTTCTTAATATTACTTTGCGTGTTATGTTTCCGCGTGACGCTTGATTCAAACTTTAATACTCTGAGAGAGAAGCAAGGTGAGTCATCCGTCTATCCCGCAACGCCACTTGGCTTGCATTGCACAGGAAGACGTGCATATATCCTCCAGAGTTCATAGTAGGAAAGAAAAATTACGAAGTGGGGCAGTGTCGTGTGAAACTGGGATAAAAACTAATTGAAGTGGGAAAGCTGAAAGTGATGTGATTATAACGTTGTGACTATTCTTTGTATTGTATGATGCCAGTGTGATGTATTTCATGAAATTTAAGTACGTGTGGTTGGCATGGGAAAGTAACAAGATAGTTTCAGAGGCAGTGGGTTATGCATGTTCCTTTTTGTACCACTCCTGCAGGAAATTTTCGTGATGATGGGTGTGAGAGTCGAAGTGTGAGATATAGCAAAAGATCCACCATCCTATCCAGAAAGTGCACTGTAGCGTTAAATAATTACGAGACCATAAGATAGAGGATCACCAAAGTAAAGCCATGTCCACTGGGTGGAATTCCTCATGTGTTATTGTTTTAGGTTATAGAATTTGTGTGTTTAGGTTATAGAATTTATCGGAATAAATAGCGAAAAGAAAAAGATTGGTGGCCTTTTCCATCGAATAGTATGTTGTCATGATACCCAGAATTTATAATGTGTGCGCCATTCATATTCAGTGTGATGGCCACGTGTTGATCAAAGAAAGAAAATGTGGTATTGCCAGTGCGTAGTGAACGGTCAGGGTTGTGTAAATTACTAATAGTGAGATGTGCGTTATCCGTTTTCGTTGCGTAATATTCAAACAGGAGAATAACTTGTAACTTAATTGTGAGTACTAGAGCTCGTGTTAACTGATAAATAAAAATGAATCCACTCGCTTGGCAGACTACTGATCTTGCAGGCCTGACTGCTTGATGCCACAGTATGAGCAAGGCATGTGGGTGCCTCTCAAAACTACCAATCGCCCAAAAGCGGCAAGTCTCGAACACTGCATTTACATGCGTACTATCCAATACGCCACGTCACTTGGTAACAGGTACCTTATTGTTTCAGCAATGCCGTACCAATTCTTATGCCATCCGTATATTGCTCGTTTCTGTCGGCATTATTATTAAAATAGCACCTTTCGCTTTTACTATTGTCTGTAATAACAAACGTTTCAGAAAAATGGAAATTTTACGAATAAAGATTACTGCTTTTTAAAACGTTTACTGTAAAACCAAAAATTTTAGTAATGCTGCGATGGCTAAATTATATTTCGGCCCGTAGTCGGGTTATTACTAAAAAAATTGTTATCGGCGAAACCAAACGAATACCGAAAGATACCGATTATTCAGAACTAAAATAACGATACTGGTTTTAACCGGTTGGTTTTCCCCATCCTTAGTCAACGGAGTACAGAGTTGGTATGTATGGACTGGTGAGCTTTAATTGTAGGCTGCAGTGAGTATGAGCACTGAAGGGTGGTGCCGCAGTGTGGGTGTTGGAAAGAGGCCGGCTCTGGGACGGGTTTTAACCTCGCGCGCCGTCCGGGCCGGCTGTTCCATTGTTTGAGGAGGCGGCTGTGAAACTCTGGGCGGACAAAGGGAGTGCGGCCCGGCCCGCGGCAGTCTGCCGACAACGCAGGGCGCTGCTTTGCCGGCCGGAGCTGCGGCGGCCGACTACGCTGCCAGACAGTGTCCATGAGCAACGAACCACCGAGGAGAGACGAGTAATCACTGTAGGTGGCCAGTGGCCATCAGGCGTATGTTTCGCAACTAATTCCAAAGTCTCAGCCGAATTTCAAGGAACAGTGACATGGGATGAATAATGACCAAATTTCAACAATTATTCGAAAAAATCGAGCTGCAACAAACTCGGCTGTGGTGTAACTCATCTACACACGAAGGTCTTTTTTATCTTTTATTTTTGTTTTATTTTTTCAACCACCAGTCGTAGAGCAGTAGAGTATAAACGTCAGAGAAGTGGCAGAGGGTGGTGTGCGCAGTAGGCGACTGCGCATCTCCAACACTACACGCTCTGCCACTGCCGACTTCAAGACATCATCAGTATGTGTTGAGCAGCAGTCTTATGAAAGTGGCTGCCTCAACAGATTCTCCTGCAAATTGGAATCGCAAAGCGTTTTTTATTTTCTGCAAGGAGAAGGAAATAGCGCAGAGGAAGTTTATAGAAGAATGAGCTGAGTATGTGGAGAAAACTTTATGAGTGATCCAGTTGTGTGTGATTTCTGAAGTTGTTCCGATGCACGGCGACGCTCGTCCTCACAGTGCTAGTGCAACCCAACTGCTCCTTTGTATGTTTTGATGGGACATTTTAGACTACACCCTCTTCAGTCCCAACCCAGCACTGAGTGACTTCCATTATTTCCATGAACCGAAGAACTGGGTAGGATGGCAGCACTTTCAAACTAATGAGGAGATTCAAGGCACCATCAAGACTCATTTCAGTTCATTGGCAGCAACATTTTATGAAGGAGGTATCTGAAAGCTCGTCCAGAGGTATGCACCAGTCCGTACAATGATTCAGTCAAAAAGTAACCATAAGTTCACACGATTTTTTTTATAATAAAACCATTTTTATAAACATTTATCTTTTATTTATTTCGTATCAGAGGTTATAAAAAAACGAACCTCGTATTTACACTGTAATGCATCACTTTTTCCCAAGGATGGATGACCTCGCAAAGATCTTCTTTGTAGAAGTTTGATGTGTTAAAGAGACGTTCTACACTTTGGAAATACCTGCCACATATAGGTTTCTTCATCTGAGAAAAGAAAAAGAGGAAGAAGTGTAATGTTGTTACTTTATTTTTCTATGAAAGTGGTACTGCTTGACAATAAAAGCGGTTTAAAAGCTGTGAGCTGTCTGGCGAAGTTAACCTTGCATTACTGCGCAACTGTTTCACCAGGTATCCAGTCTAGCTTACCAAATTCCCAACCAGACTAACATTAATTATAATCTTTTAATAGTCATACGACAACCGGTGATATATATATATAGAAAAGAGAATTTAAATAAAAAGAAATAAATCAGTTTATATTTGGAAATTTATTTTAACATTGATCATTGAAATTTCAGCATATTAAACTCGAGTCGTAACTAAGCTGGTGCCATATTTAGGATTGTGAAAATGTGAGATTGTAATCTTATGGAACACATCAAATATGGAGCCAAGATTGGGAGACTGCATACAACACTGCATTCATAAAATAACACACGAAGAACATTGAAACATATGCAAGGGGAAATTAACCACAACCAACCGATTCAATTTTCACCCAAAGAAATTACGTTCGTAGCACAATCCTGTCCGTCATGTAATTACCACACACTGGTATACTAAATTCATACTAACTCTCTGTGAAATCTTCCCAAAAAGAATAGCTGAGGGCTACTTTGATGATTAAACCACATGCTTCACGTGGTCAACTTGGTTTACACAAAGCGTATAACTCCACAATAATTTTGATAATTAAAATAAATTAGATCGAAAAGCAATTTACAAAAGAAAAATCTCGAACTGGTAACTAACGTCTTACTATTAACCTGATGGGTCAAACAATTATATAAGCACGTGGTAGTGGTCTCACAAAGTACACCCCACGTGGGTTGAACATAAAGAAAAGTTGCTATATTGAAAAATATTGTCAAGACGAGACGTTATAATCTCACGCACATTCGCATTTAAGATTTATGAACTTAGTTAGAGTTACTGATCAACACGTGGTTCCACTTTACTCACAAAGTAGTGACAAAGCAACTACCGGAATATATTCTGAACTTCACACGAGAATTACACTGCGCTGCAATTTAAGATAACATTAGATATTTTAGAGCTAAACCTGAAATAAAGGTGATTAAATTTTCAGTCAGGCTGAACTTAAGAAATCCATTGTCCTACGGACTTAGCAGAGACGCGCTTAGCCGGAGATCTTACCACTTCAGACGCTCGCCGCGGACAGACTGACCTGCGCTCCTACCGAGCGTGCTTCCCAGATACAAAAAGAAGTGACCAGTGAGACAGCTTCCTATACCAACATGACAAGGGACGGCCAGGACCATGCTAAGAATGGAAACCTCTCTGCTTTTAGAAAGCGTAGCTACCTGTTCCGCCGTTGGTCCTACTGTTCTCTAGCAGACAGGCTTGTCTGCTACCCTCGAGCATGCGACTGGAAACACATTTGCTCATTCATCCTCTCACACAGATGGGAAGGGGGAGGACAGTATCTTATCATATACAGTATATAAAAGAAAGCGGATGTAGGTTCCGTATGAGACTGTGTGACATGAATTACATATAAACTGTGTTTTAAAGTGTAGGAGTGTGACAGATCGTTCTTGTTTATGTGTAAAAGTAACACGTTTCACTGCTCAGTCTCCTCCCAGATAGTCAGAAACGCCACAGTAAATTTAGAAGAGGAATTTATGCCGTAAATGACAACAGATTTAAGAAATTAAACATGAAAGGAATCCAACAGAGACCTTTCAGAAGTAACTGGGTGCCAAATAAGGAGAATGTGGGGATGGAGGGGGGGAAGAGACCAGTTGGTGATCAGTTGTTGTTCTTTCATCTACATCTTCACAATGAGTATGTTGTGGATATCCCTGTCTTTAAAGAGCACAAAAGCCATCTTCAATAGGTTGCTAGAGTTCGAAGCGTAGTTAAGGAACATAGGGGCACACTATTGCACCTTGACTGGTTTGCTAAATCTTAGTCCCATAGAAAATCCGTGAGACTATTTGGCATTTATATCTGTCGTACTGGTGCAGTCTGCCTCCACAGCTCAGGGTCCATATGTCTGGTTGCTATGCGGGGGAGCTGCGTTCGATTACTGGTATCGCCAGGGGATTTTCAATGGCGGTAGGACAGGGACGCGGTGCACTCTGACTTGTGATACCAGTCCAGGGGCTAACTGAGTGAGATGTTGCATGTCTAAGGTCAAGAAAGCCGACAACGGCTCGAACAGCAGTGTGCTGACCCCATAACACTCCATACTGCATCGGAATGACGTCATTGGCAGAGACTGACACAGCGGTTCTTTGGTCCCAACTGGCCCACCTCACTCAAAATACGGAGCTTTGCATGCCTCTGCTTACACATGCCCTTTATTCAGATTCTGTACTGAATTTTTGTGACATTAACTGTCTTTTAAAGTTAATTTGGAAGTATGGAAGAACTAAATGGAACTACATGTCTGCTGACTTCTACTTTTTTTATAATGAGCATTAACAAGGGCATCCATTGAGCCATGGCCGGCTCGCGTTGATGCCTTGTTCTTAGGCATTTGTCACAATCGAGTGGCATCTTATTTCTCCCTGAGTTACTGCCATAACGACTTGCTGACTTACCTCAGGCAGTGGCAGCAGCAGCGCTTATCGATACTACTACTGCTGTACCGTCTGTGGTGTGTTTACTATATTTCCATGTGTGGCGTGTGTGGCAGGCGGTCGGTTGGGACAGACCAGCAAGAAAGTCTTCATGATGCGAGGTCTGGCCGCGGCCACTGGCGGTGTGCACGCACTGTCGGATTTGTGAGGCGCTACCACTCCGTTTTCGTAAAAGTAAGTTAACCACAATAAAAACTGATAAAACCTTCCTTGGAATTGCACTGCCTCAGAATGGAAAACACACACACACATTCAGTGTGACACATTCTTACAACGCAAACATAATGTAAAATAGACAGTAATGAATTACATTAGCAATTATAATAATAACTGAATGTCTGGTTAAGTGTATATGTGTTACGGCAGACTGTGGTAAAGTCTATTCTAAATAAACGTGTAGCTAATTTCCCGTGTTTTAGATATGGTTTTTAATTAATATAATTTTAAAATGATATCACTGAAAGACTCTTTAATCATATTATGTTTATATAATACAGTAAGACAACAGAAGTTACCTGCGAGCTAGATTTGCGTTTATACTGTAACACACAAATATTTAGACTGCTGATAAACTGTTCTCTATCTTTAAACTTTTGACGCTTAGAATGTTTTAATTGACCAAGTTTGCAAATCTATTATTCTTATTTGTATTGTAAAACCTTGCTTCTTGCCAAATTTCTTGATTTAATGATTCGGAGAGTGTCCTATAGGTTTTGATGGGATGGGTGAGTTTGCGAACATGATAATATGTGACATGAACTGGATAGACTTACAAACTTAGTGCTTTCCACTTCCAAGCCACTATAGTCTTTAGTGAGTAACTTAAATTTCAACTTGATACGTGAACCCGTCCCGGAGAAAAAGGAGTCTTAACAGACGGACAGACAGACAAACAGTCAGGTAACAAACGGGAAAAAATTTGTTTTCGTCTGCTATTACAAGTTACCAAGCCTCGGACTTTTTCCTTTAGTTGTACTGTAAAACCGTGCTTCTTGCCAAATTTCATAATTTATGTAATCAGGAACCTTACATGTCTTAATAAGTGACTTTGCTATTATATAATATGTGGCATATATAGCTATATCTCTTGACTACATTGACTTGCAAGCTCTAACTTTTCACACTGTCGAGTAACCGCAGACGTTAGTATGAGACATAAATTTCAACTTCACACGTCTACCCCTTCCTGAGGAAAAAGGGCTTTTAACAGTCGGATAGACAGACAGGCAGACAAACAGATGGACAACAAAGTGTTACTATAGCAGATCCGTTTTCAGTAATTGAGATACAGAACTCTAATTAAGGTATATAACATTTAAAACTTACAATTTAAAATTTTCAGATGAAAGTAAATAAAATAAACCAAGGATGCAATTTTCACATTTTATGTACCAACGGATTATCGTTCTGTTTAATAACAATGTTTTTGGTTCTTCGTAAGTCCATCTGGAAGAATACCTAATCACAATCATTGCACGTTTTTTTCGAGAACAAACCAGCACCCTGTAACACCGAAAATGCAGATAAAATACCTTCTGCACCATCCAAAATTTTTCACCATTTAATATCCGTTGATAATTGTACTGTACTTCTAATTCTGAAACTGTAGGCTTTGTTACAGAAACTAAATTGAACATGAATTGGATGTAATAGTGTATTTATTTGTGACTGTATATAATAAATTGTAATTATAATGTGCACATTGTAAATTGCTGGGTACTAGCTAAGGAAACTTCATTTTAATGTATCGATAGCAACGACGAAATGGCAGTAGCTGTTCCGTTGTTTATTTTTGCGTATGGAGAGTCTCTGTCGATCTGCGGAAGGAGAGGAAGCAGAGCAGCTCGAGTCATGAAAGAGTGCGGAAGTGTTTGTTGGGCGCTCCCGCAGACAGCTATTATCGCGCCAGTGTAGGCGCAAAATACTTCATTTTCCCGCGAGAATTGAGAGCAAGGTAGGAGTGAATAGGCGCGGAAATTTGCAATTCTAACTGCTGCCCGTACCATAATTATCCACGGCTTCGGACGCGCGGTTTTCAACCACCAGCAGCAGCAACAGCGGTAGCCCAGCATTGTCGTCGGCTACATTCGTTGTCGTCCGTACTGCTACAACTTCGTGGGACTGTTAACTAATATCGTATAGGCATTAGCCAGTGGCATTTCTTTCGCAAATTTTAACTTTCTTCAGTAATAACCTGCAATAGTTAAACACGTAGGGTACCTGTATTGTCATTGTCCTCAGACATTATTACGAAGTAGGGTCTCTTTCCTTTCCATGCAATCACCATGTGTAGTAACAATATGAAACCTGATTAACTATTTACTGCCAGCTTTGTTCATTTGCTAATGACCAATTTCACTCTAAATTTTGCTGTCTCAGTAACTGTATATTCTTGTATTCCAATACAGAGGCTTAACTAATTTGTACTTTTGAGTTAACTTCAATCAAAGTAACGGAAAATTTCACTGGAAAAGCTAATGACAAAAATTACAGTGCGCAGTTTCATTTGTTCTGTACTTAACATAGTGAGTGATTCTGCTTATTGTTCCGTTAAAAGTAATTTCGACTCAATCTTTCAATAATTAAAAGTAAATTGCTTGCCTTTTTCCAAATTTTCATTACGTTATGCCGACTTTACGAAACAAAGTTTCAGTTACAGCCAGTCATATACACTCCTGGAAATGGAAAAAAGAACACATTGACATCGGTGTGTCAGACCCACCATACTTGCTCCGGACACTGCGAGAGGGCTGTACAAGCAATGATCACACGCACGGCACAGCGGACACACCAGGAACCGCGGTGTTGGCCGTCGAATGGCGCTAGCTGCGCAGCATTTGTGCACCGCCGCCGTCAGTGTCAGCCAGTTTGCCGTGGCATACGGAGCTCCATCGCAGTCTTTAACACTGGTAGCATGCCGCGACAGCGTGGACGTGAACCGTATGTGCAGTTGACGGACTTTGAGCGAGGGCGTATAGTGGGCATGCGGGAGGCCGGGTGGACGTACCGCCGAATTGCTCAACACGTGGGGCGTGAGGTCTCCACAGTACATCGATGTTGTCGCCAGTGGTCGGCGGAAGGTGCACGTGCCCGTCAACCTGGGACCGGACCGCAGCGACTCACAGATGCACGCCAAGACCATAGGATCCTACGCAGTGCCGTAGGGGACCGCACCGCCACTTCCCAGCAAATTAGGGACACTGTTGCTCCTGGGGTATCGGCGAGGACCATTCGCAACCGTCTCCATGAAGCTGGGCTACGGTCCCGCACACCGGTAGGCCGTCTTCCGCTCACGCCCCAACATCGTGCAGCCCGCCTCCAGTGGTGTCGCGACAGGCGTGAATGGAGGGACGAATGGAGACGTGTCGTCTTCAGCGATGAGAGTCGCTTCTGCCTTGGTGCCAATGATGGTCGTATGCGTGTTTGGCGCCGTGCAGGTGAGCGCCACAATCAGGACTGCATACGACCGAGGCACACAGGGCCAACACCTGGCATCATGGTGTGGGGAGCGATCTCCTACACTGGCCGTACACCACTGGTGATCGTCGAGGGGACACTGAATAGTGCACGGTACTTCCAAACCGTCATCGAACCCATCGTTCTACCATTCCTAGACCGGCAAGGGAACTTGCTGTTCCAACAGGACAATGCACGTCCGCATGTATCCCGTGCCACCCAACGTGCTCTAGAAGGTGTAAGTCAACTACCCTGGCCAGCAAGATCTCCGGATCTGTCCCCCATTGAGCATGTTTGGGACTGGATGAAGCGTCGTCTCACGCGGTCTGCACGTCCAGCACGAACGCTGGTCCAACTGAGGCGCCAGGTGGAAATGGCATGGCAAGCCGTTCCACAGGACTACATCCAGCATCTCTACGATCGTCTTCATGGGAGAATAGCAGCCTGCATTGCTGCGAAAGGTGGATATACACTGTACTAGTGCCGACATTGTGCATGCTCTGTTGCCTGTGTCTATGTGCCTGTGGTTCTGTCAGTGTGATCATGTGATGTATCTGACCCCAGGAATGTGTCAATAAAGTTTCCCCCTCCTGGGACAATGAATTCACGGTGTTCTTATTTCAATTTCCAGGAGTGTATTTAATTAGCAACTTCATTTAATTATACTTTCAAAATTTAATATCTCAGATTAAAATCTTCTGTTGCCATTCCAGTGATTATTTGCTTAATTTTCTTCACCATTCTTCGGATATTCGTTGCCCTGGTAGTCTGGCGACCCTTTAATTATCCGTTCTTTAGCTAATCAGTATTTTTTGTATTAAAAATAATACGTGGTGCCGTTCTCCCCGATATGTGGTTCGTGAGCGATTGCACTAATTTCCACCCATTTCAAAAGTATTACCAATATTTAGATTGGGTTGAGAATAGATACTTCTGCAGAAGAGTCCGTGGTACACTTTCCTCCTACTAACCGGTATAATTTTCGTTTGGTAACGATAGCCTCACTCACTGTAAAATTTCATTAGGTACGTGCGCTGGGTGAAAGAAAAATAATAAAAAACGAAATTGCGTCAGGTAGAGTTACGTCAGGACATACACTATGTGGTCAAAAGCATCCGGACACCCCCAAAAAACGTACATTTTTCATACTAGGTGCTTTGCGCTGTCTACTGCCACGCCAGTAGTGATTAGACATTGTGAAAGAGCAGGATGGGGCGCTCCGCGGAACTCACAGGCTTCGAACGTGGTCAGGTGTCTGTACGCGAGGTTTCCACACTCCTAAACATCCCTTGGTACACTGTTTCCGATGTGATAGTGAACTCGTCTATTGATTGACAGAGACCACCGACAGTTGAAGAGGATCGTAATGTGTAATAGGAATTCCAAGATCCACTGCAAATACTATGACAGTTAGGCGGGAGGTGAGAATACTGCTGCTCATAAGCCACACATCACGCCGGTAAATTCCGAACGACGCCTCTCTTGGTGTAGGGAGCCTAATAATTGGACGATTGAACAGTGGGAAAACGTTGCGTTGAGTCACGAATCACGGTACTCAATGTGTCGATCCGATGGCAGGGTGTGGGTATGGTGAATGCCCAGTGAACGTCATCTGCCAGCGTGTGTTGTGTCAACAGTAAAATTCGGAGGCGGTGGTGTTGTGGTGTGGTCGTGTTTTTCATGGAGGGGGCTTCCACCACTTATTGTTTTGTCTCTGAGCATTATGGACCCATTGTTTTGATGGCACTATCACAGCACAAGCCTACATTGATGTTTTAAGCACCTTCTTGCTTCCCACTGTTGTAGAGCAATCGGGGATGGCGATTGCATCTTTCAACACGATCGAGCACCTGTTCATAATGCACGGCCTGTGGCGGAGTGGTTAAACGACAATATCTTCCCTGTAATTGACTGCCCTGTACAGAGTCCTGACCTGAATCCTATAGAACACCTTTGGGACGTTTTGGAACGCCGACTTCGTGCCAGGCCTCACCGAACGACAGCGATACCTCTCCTCATTGCAGTACTCTGTGAAGAATGGGCTGCCATTACCCAAGAAACATTCCAGCACCTGATTGAACGTATGCTTGTGAGAGTGGAAGCTGTCATCAAGGCTAAGGGTGGGCCAACATCATATTGAATGAATTCCAGCATTACCGTTGGAGGACGCCACGAACTTGTAATTTTCAGCCAGGTTTTCGGATACTTTTGACACATAGTGTATAAGGTTTGAGCACATTAGTGTGATCAGCGTCTATTTTCGATTTGAAAGCGGCAGCATTAACAGTAGAGGGTATGCCGAGTGTTACGGAGGTGGCCTGCAGAGGGAGCGTTATGGTCTGGAGAATATTGTCGTGGCATTCGCTGTGTAGTCTCGCCATTGAGGAAGGGACAGTGGATCAACTCTAGTATGCATGTATTCTCGAGGACCATGTCCACCGCTACATGCAGTTCGTTTTAGTTTTATTTCTAGGCCGTGCCCTCTTGGACAAATTATAGATTCAGGTATATCTTCTGAAGAAGGCTCAATTATTTGGGCTGAAACCTAGGTAGTGGTTGGTTTTACTACCGCAATCGAGGCTAATAGTTTCTTATATATCAGTTTGTTTTTCCTTAGTGTGATGCCATCTATAAGCAGGACTACGCAATGCATTGCACAGCTCGCTGTGTATGTGCGTGATTTTTAAGAGCACCAGGATGAGTGTGTATTACTCGTCTGGTCACGAAACTCCCTGGATGTAGAACCAATCGAGAATCTGTGGGACAAACTCAGTATTCACTCTATGGATCTTCAGCTGAGAAACTTAGCACAGCTGGCCAATGCATTGGAGTTGGCAAGACTCAACAGAACCTTATTGACTCTCTTCTTGCATTTCTCGCAAAGGTCCTCGGTGCTTATTCAGGCTTTTGTCAGGTGGTCAGGTTATTGTGGCTGGGCCGTGTAGTATACTGTGGCACTGTATTCTTTGTCGAGTGATAGCACTATTGAGTGTGACTGAGACACGAGTGGTGGTGGGTGGCTAATCGTTACTGCCCCTTACAAACATACAGTGGACAGCTGGGGCCCCTCGTTCGCGGCTCGGACTGTGTGAGTCAGACGGGTCGTGTCGCGTGACTGACGCCCGCCCCACCTGGTGGTTTATTCACGCGACAGACTGGCCGGCGCGGCTCGCGCTGCGGTGGGGAATCCCCCGCGTGGTCGTGCGGTGCAGCAGGCGGCGAAGGGGAGCCACGCTGCACGCACCTCAAGGGCTAGCTGGCCGTACTCTAGTCTGCACGACGGATTCCAGGCACTAGCTGTCACGTTCGTTTGCTATAGTATAATATGCCCGAAAATCCAAAATGAAATAATAAACCGCATTTATGAAATCGTTCTGATATCTATCCGTTATCGAAATAGAAACGAAGTTACGGGAGACATACTGATCTTGATAGTTCAGTATCACCAAACTAAGAAATCCAGCAGGTACTCAGAGTTGTTAATATGACCGATCAGAGTAATCAGTCAGCGTTGCATAAGAATTGAAGAGAAATATTTTCAAATGAATGAAAGGACTGCAAGAAACGAATTTGAGGGAGCCCCATTTCGGTTCTAGAGAAATGTGGAAACACTTCAGGTAATACACACACTAAGATCTTTCTTTGAAGACAGAGTGAAAGAAGGAAAAGTGTGTTTATAGCTTTTGGAGGCTTAGGAAATTTTTTTGACAGTATTGACTCGGAAATACAGGTACTCTTTGAAATTCTGAAGGTTGCGGGGAAAAGCTACTGAGAGCGCTAGGTTATCCAGTTCTTGTACAGAAGACAAGCAACAAATGAAAGCAAACACGGATTGTAAAAGAGAATTAAAATTCAGCTAGAAGAAATAAAACTTGTGGGTTTGCTGATTATATTATAGTTCTGTCAGAGGCTGCAAAGCACTTAGGAGGAGCAATTGAACTGATTGAATAAGTCTTGAAACGGGGTTATGAGATGAACAACAACAAAAATAGAACAATGGTAATGGAACGAAGTGCATTTAAATAAGGCGATGCTGAGGGAATCGGCTTGGAAAGTGAGGCACTGAAAATACTAAACGAGTTCTGCTACCTGGGCGACAAAATAACTAATGATGAGCGAAGTACAGAGGACATAAAATGCAAACTAGTAACAACAGAAGAATCATTTCTGAAAAAAATATTGTGATATCGAATATTAATTCAACTTTTATCAAGTCTTCTCTGAAAGTATTTGTTTGTTGGGTAGCACTGTTCGGAAGTAATATGTACAGAGAATAAGGAAATGGTGCTACGGAAAAATGTTCAAGATTAGATGGATAGGTCGGCTAACTAATGAGAAAGTGCTGAATGGAATTGACTAGAAAAGAAATTTGTCCGACAACCTGGCTAAAAGGAGGGATTGGTTGACTGGAGACGTTTTGACCTACAAAAAATGATTCCTTTTGTTAAGAATGGAAAAGTGGAGGGATAATAATAATAATAAACGGGTGTAGGTATCGGTAGTTATGCAGAGGTAAACAGACTTGAAAGGACAGACTAGCGTGGAAAGCTGCATCAAACCAATCTTAGGACTGAAGAACAGTAGAACAGCATCAGTAACAACAAGTACAATGAAAAAATATGGAGAATATTAGCACTCGTCTGACTGAAATTTCATATTGACATTAAAAAGAGGAATGCATGTGGATATTAAAGTCGGATACTCAGACGCGCACCCGGCAATAAAACAACGAACAGCTGTCACTCGCAGGTAAAATGGAGTGAAACTTAGTAACCAAAGGTAACAACTATGAAAGTTGACAGAGGTGATGATACAAAGTACCGCTCTGGGTGCTAAATGCCACCTCTGGTTCGCGTAGCTGGTGTTTTGGACAGCAAGCGTTACATTTATGATATGTTAAGTCCGTTGCCTCTGCCCTATCTTCGAGGTCTCCGTGACGTTATCTTTGAAGAAGAAAACCCAAGACTGCATTGTTGCCCTCGCTTTCCTGACCTACATCAGTACAGATGGTGATAGCCTATTTCCCTAGCCAGCACGTTCGACAGATGACTCGCCCAATGAAAACATTCAGTCCTGCAGTGCCTACAGTATGTCACGCCACAACACACCAGCCGTTACGATTGACGGAGTTGAAACACCGTAGTATGATGTCCGGTGGTTTCGTCATCCATATCAGTTCGACTCGATGCCCAGCAGCGCTGGAGCCATCATTGTTACCAGGTCTGTACGCTGAACTACGCACCACCCGCTCCCTGCATGTCCTCGTCCACCGCACATGCTCCGCACGTACGCAGTGAGGTGGTGGCCGCCATGTGCCAGCCGCGTCGCAACCGCCATGCAACATCGACGCCCTTCTGCAGGACAAAGTGCCACCAGTGTTCAGCATGGCATGCTATGACACTCCCTCTTACATACGCCTATTACACCAGTTCCAGCTGTTTACATGTTTAAATTCTGCTTCTCCTTCTCTTCTAATTCGTACACTGTTCTAAAATAAATAAATCATTGAGCTGTGGCTCTCGTTTTGGCGCGCCAGTCTCTTGGATATCCACTATCGATCCTTCGATGTTTCTTATCTTTGCTGGCCTTGTTGTTTTCCGCATTCGCGGGGCGAGTGGCAGTTGACGTTTACTCGGGCTACCTGCTGAGACACTGCGAGGTACGAGGTGGGAAGCAACCACGTATACGTGGAGTTGGTTGTACGCGGTCTGCCGGTTCAGGGTGGAGGATATGTGTTGGCTGCCTGCCTGTCTGCTCTCCTGATTTTGCTCGCCGTGCTTTGCGACCGCTTAGCTTTGGTTGCTGCCTCGTGTATCCTACACGAGCCATACCGGACGTCCAGCAGAAGTTAAGCAGCCTTGTGCTTCTTTTAAAGAAAAGGAGCAAATGTATAAGACTTTTTGTAACCAATTTTGGTGGCCTCTTAATTGTGGCCTTAGCGTTTACACTGCCTTTGGGGAGAGCTAATTCTTTTAAATTTAAATAGTTGTGGTTCCCTGTCCTTTATAATCTTTTGCGGGTTTTATTTGAATTCTCTCTTTGGGTTTCATTCCTTGTGCTTGGTTAAATGTTTACATATATAGCGGGAAGTGACTCCTGGTTAAAACTCGGAGAAGGTGTTTGATATTATTGCCGCCTCCGGCATTCGTCTTTTCAGTTAAGTGTTCTCATCCCTTCGAGCGACCTGCTGTCACTCCTCATTAATTAATTCTGGTTTATATGTACTTAATTTTCAATTGGCCATTTGAATTAATATTTTGGAGCGCAGTATAGCACTAAAGCAGCCTCATTGTATACCACCTTGTGCCCCGGTCTAGTACCTTAATTTTCAGTGGCACGAGTTAGCACCACTACCGGTTTTACTGATGTGCTCCCTTCAAGATCTTGTCTTGTATGAGTTTGCCCCCTGTGTGTGTCTGGGAATACAGAGATGAGCTTTAGTGTGACTTCAGTGCTAGTCAGTTAATGGAATCTTCGTTTTGGCTTGGCTTCCACTGAAGAGTTTGAGTGGAGTGTAGCGTGTTTGATTTGTTATTCATTTAATTACTGTAAGTTTGTTTATTTAATGGGGAGCAAGACATTTAAAGACTGTTGGTATTAACTCCCCTAGTTGCTGGGTGTTGCTGATTCGTTCCAAATGGCCTACTACTTATTCAATGGCAAGGTTGTTGATTAGTTGGTTACTGTGAGTACAAATTCACGCTATTTATTTGTTGCCGAAATTGTTAAAGTGTCTGTGTCGTGATTCAATCACTAGCTACGTGTTTGAGCTAAATTGACATAAACCTTACATTGCCTCCTTAACATTTGTTGCGAGCAGCAACCCTTAAGAGAACTAAGTTTTGTCCCTTCTTATGTTAACATTTATTGGGAGCATTATTTCATGTAGTTAAATTTTGTCTTAAAATGTGTATTTCTCTGATGTAATAAACGAGTGATAAAAGAAAAAAACAAAGGGGCCTGGTCCTTCCTATTGTGTCCGGTTTGTAACACGTATCAATCATATTATGCATTGTCACCTTAATTTTTTTTGTTATTACTTCTGTTAGTTTCTAATGCACATCACGTCACTCAAATCATACACAGAAGCACCAAAGAAACTGGTATAGGCATGCGTATTCAAGTAAAGGGATACTTAAACAGTCAGAACACTGCGCTGCGGTCGGCAATGCCCATATATGACAACAAGTATCTGGCGCTGTTATTAGATCGGTGACTGCTGCTACAATGGCAGGTTATCAACATTTAAGTGAGTCCGAACCCGGTATTATAGTCGAGCTATGTGATACAGTATCTCCGCGGTATCGATGAAATGGGGACTTTACCGTACGATTATTTCACGACTGTAGCGTGAATATCAGGAATCCGGTAAAATATATCTTCGACACCGCTTGGGCTGAAGAAAGTTTCTGCAAGAACAGGGTCAACTACGACTGAAGAGAATCGTTCAACGTGACAGAAGTGCAACCCTTCCGCAAATTGCTGCAGATTTAAGTGCTGGGCCATCAACAAGTGTCAGCGTGCGAACCATTTAACGAAACGTCATCGATATGGTCTTTCGGAGCCGAAGACCCACTCGTGTACCCTCAATGACTCCACTACACAAAGCTTTACGCCTCGCCTGGGCCCGTCAACACCGACATTGGACTGTTGATGACTCGAAACATGTTCCCCGGTCGGACGTCTTGTTCCAAATCGTATCGAGTGGATGGAGGTCTACGGGTATGGGGACAACCTCATGAATCCATGGACCCTGCATGTCAGCACTGTTTAAGCTGGTGGAGTCTCTGTAATACTGTGGGACGTGTGCAGTTGGAGTGACATGGGGCCCCTGATACGTCTAGATACGACTCTGACAGGTGACACGTACGTAAGCGTCCTGTCTGAACACCTGCACCCATTCCTTTCCATTGTGCGTTCCGACGGACTTTGGCAATTTCAGCAGGACATTGTGACATCCCACACGTTCAAAATCGCTACAGAGTGGCTCCAGGAACACTCTTCTGTGCTTAAACAGTTCCACTGGCCACCAAACTCTCCAGACATGAACATTACTGAGCATATCTGGGATGCCTTGCAACGTCCTATTCAGAAGAGATCTACATCTCCTCGTACTCCTGGACAGCCCTGCAGGATTCATGGTGTCAGTTCCCTCCAGCACTACTCCTCCTAGGTCGTGTTGCGGCACTTCAGCGTGCTCGCGAGGCCCCTACACGATATTAGGCAGGTTTACCGGTTTCTTTGGCTCTTCAGTGTATCTTTCTTAATATACAATTATATAACGGCTGTGTATCTCCCACTTTGGAATAATGACAATGATGCGAGGGACTATAATTGTAAAGGAAACTGTTTTCATGTTCTGAGGTTACATGTAGGAGACGCGCGCATGTAGCTTTAACAGTGGGAAGTGAAGCAATGTACAGCTTATGGCACAGATACGCGCATAATCCTGGCCTTCACATCTGACACATTAGACATTTAACATACATTACGAGGCATGATTAAAAGACTCCGTGAATGATTTTACTAGAAACGAGGTAATAAACTCACATGGAATATCATTTAATATTCTTGAGAGTACAATCCTGCCCAGCACGTACTTGTCCCAACGTTGCTTCCATGACTGGAAGCGTTTCTCTTCAGATGCTCTGTCGTAGCCCTCTCAGCATCAGGAATGGCGTCAGAAAGTTTTTGTTTAAGCATGGTGTTGAATGTGGTGACCAAGGTGGATATGGACAGACAGGAGCATCTCTCTCGGCCAAAAACTCGGGAATCAAATGCGAGGTGTGGAACGACGCGTTGTCGTACGAAGGAAATGATTGCCCAATTTTTCTGATCTTTCTCTTCGTGACATCGTTTCGCAAATATTGCAGTACTGCCTTGTAAATTTCGGCGCTTACAGCAGTTCTGCTTAGAACGAACACTGGTCAGTATCGAAAAAAAGAAACCAGCATGACTTTGATATTCTGACTGACGTGCCGTTTTAGGGCGAGGAGCTTCACTGGTTTGCAATTGGGAACTCTGAATTTTCGTCTCAGGCTCGTATCTATAGATCCTAGTTTCATCTGCAGTTACAGTTTTGGACATGAAGTCCATATCGGAATGCTGACGACCCTTCAGCTCCGTGCAAACTGACAAACATTTTCCTTCTGTTCATTACTCAAAAGTCTGGGAATAAATTTTACACTCGCTTGTTGTATTTGCAAATGATCGATTAATATGTTTTGCACTGGCACGTATGAGATGCAGCGTTCTTATGGTAAGCTCTTGAATAGTTATTCGCCTGTTTTAACGAACAATTTTTGCCACTTTTTGGACATTTTCTTCTGTTTTCGAGGTTAATGGATGTCACGAACGTTGCTAGTCTTCTACCTATTCATTTGCACTTCTACGTCGCTCATACCATTTCTATGGCGCTTGAGTACGGAACCGCACTGCTGTTACGATCGCAGGTTCGAATCCTGCCTCGAGCATGGTTGTGTGTGCTGTCCTTATGTTAGTTAGGTTTAAGTAGTTTCTAAGTCTAGGGGACTGATGACCTCAGTCCCATAGTGCTCAGTGCCATTTGCACTATTTGAATAACATTTCTAAACAATCTTCCGAGCTACAGCGTTATCGCCTTACACCAGTTTCAACATTCTATAAGTTTCCCTGGCAGGTTTTGCAAGTTCAGACAGAACATAACGTTCACGCGTTGTTCGAAATCCACCGTGCGCGACGGACACGGTAAACGCAACCTCGGTCTAGCATATTCTGACGCAGACTAACAAGTCAGAACGTGTTCCATGTTCACGCTGAGTGTCCCAACGGACCAGGCTATCGGACAAATTACTTCAAATGGCTGTAGCGTCAGCAGTAGCTGCTAAAAAAAGTTCACGCACCACATTTTTTATCACACCTCGTACATGTAGCATATGCTGGTCCTAAGGTGTTGACCATTTTTTATTTTATGTTTACTTTAAAGTACGCTTTGTCAAGTAGAAGAGATAAGATTTTTAAATTACTTGTTTATAATTTGGATTTTATGTTCTTCGATGGTGTTTCTGAAGATCTGGTCAGAAGCGGAAGTCTTATGACTGCGTCGGACAGGAAATAAATCATGATCGCTCCGAATGTAAACATTTTGGCACTAGAGTCATTGTTCGAGCATCTCCAGACATTTGTTTCAGTACCCCACGCAAGAGCACTAGGCTCTTCGATTTGCCGAGCAAGTTGCGGAATTTGGACGGGGGAATAGTGGACCTTTCCTCGACATTTTGTGTGCGCAGATTTGAGCGGCTACGGTTTTACGACACGCCCCAGTACTGACTGCTTCGAAGGATGGCTGATGCGCACGACACTAGCTTTGTCGTGCTACTGCGCGAGAGCGCCGCCCTACTCTGTGGCTGATGGGGACTCAGCCACACCTCCTGCCGCTGCAGTACACTAGAATGCCGGCGGCAACGTGACTCGTCCCCGCCTCACCATGCGATCAATACTTGCCGAATTAGCCATGCGGACGGCCGGTCACACGTGGTCTGACAAAGGGACCATCAGACCTGTTAATCATTGGTTCTGGGGAGTATATTGTACAGGGATCTATCGTGAGTACGTAGCAAGTGGCTTTTGGTGCAACCGCCCCTAAATTCTGAGAAAATTGATGTCAGAGTTTTATGCGTACCTCCTATACCTGTAACGTTTGTTGTCTTTAGAGCAAGCGAGCGCAGCGCAGCGGCTAAGGTTCACGGTTAGCGCGCTAGCAGCATGGGTTCGAACACTGGCTGCGTATTTTTTTTTTCAGTTTCATGATACAGAATATGTTTAAATATTATATGCAGTTACGGAAGGATTCCGGATACAGACGAAAGTACGCATCACTGATTTTGACCTATCAAACCGGCAGCCAGTAGCAATCGACGTACAATTGATCCTATGCAAAAAACGGTTCAAATGCCTCTGAGCACTATGGGACTTAACTTCTGAGGTCATCAGTCCCCTAGAACTTAGAACTGCTTAAACCTAACTAAACTAAGGACATCACACACATCCATGCCCGAGGCCGGATTCGAACCTGCGAACGTAGCGGACGCGCGTTTCCAGACTGTAGCGCCTAGAACCGTTCGGCCGCCAAGGCCGGCGATCCTATGCAGAACAAGGAGCGAAAGTCGTCCCTGAGCAGAAAAACGACTTGAACAAAATCAGTTATTCCTTCACAAAACAGAATACTGTAATTGTGTAAGAAAAGGTATTTCCTTACGTTCGGGAAATTTGTTTGGATTATTCAAAAAGGAGCTAACGATTGGACTCACAAATTAAAAAATGTGTAGTGTGCGTACTGTAAGACCTTCGGTACACACACCATCAGATAATTTGACTTGTCGCTCCAACGAAATAGACGAGTGTCGGCAATATGTCTCGTGGTCTTATCGTGGCGTGTTTATCTTCTGCCGTTAGGTCAGACGATAGAAATGCCACTTGCAGGCTTAGAGTAGCAGATTGATGGTGACCAACTTTAAACAGAACTTGATTAATTTTCACACACATTTATTAAAATAATAACAAGCATAAAATTAGTTAACTTGATTCTGGATGCTATTTACAATTGACAATCCGAAGTTCTTTTGGTCTTGGTACGTTAATCTTATTCTCATATCTCTGATACTTGACAAAGTGTCTATACATTTCTCTTCATGGCTATGTACAGGAATATGATAATCTTATTAGGCGCAGACTGAAACTTGACTACAGACTAATGCAGACTGGTGCAGACTGACTAATCGGAGGTCTGTACACTCGATATAATACCTCGTGCATTCAGGTATCACTGCGCGAGTGTGATCCACGAGGAGAAAAGGTTCTACGTTAGCAGCAATCTCATTGGCTGCGTTACATATTAATACACGGATCGGCGGAAGCAGAATTTGGTCCGTCTCTAAGGCAGCGCCATCTCGTAGTGCAGAGACGGATAAGCGCTGCGCTTGCACTGTTGTGCTTAGCGGGGCGCGCTTTAGTGGGAAAGTTGTGTACGCGCTGACTATGCGGAACTATGTACACAACAAAATGTAATTGCGAACTGCACGAAATCAGTGAAGTTTCCGATAGTACTGTACTGTACTTGTCATTCTTCTGTATATGGGGCAAGATAAAGTTCTTTACTTTTTACATACGTGAGTAGGGCAGACTGATAAGACAATTTGCAATTACATTGTAGATGAAACAAAAGCATGCACCTGCACTGTATAAATTATAAAATCGCAATGTGCTCTATTTTGCCATTGCTGTGATTTGTATTTTTAAAGGCAGCTTAAATTTTTCATGAAAAAAATTGAAAATGATCCCGATTTGCTAAACACTAATGCAGATATAGCTTCGAGAGAAGATTCCATAAAAAATACGTTCTTCAATTTGGCATTAATTTAGTGCACCTCCTTTCACAGTGTTGTCCGCATCGAAGTCGATGGAAGAAAGAACAGTTTTCTTGAATTTAAACGAACTGTGTTCTCCAAGTATCGCTTCTGAAACATTCGTGAGCCTCCAAGGCAGTAGCTTTCATTAAATATTCTTGGTACTCTGCTGATTTATATCCCCATTGCTTCTGCAAAAAACGCCATCCGTAACTCTGTTGTAGCGCAACAAGCGATGCAAGCGATAGCAAGTAAGGCGATTCTGCAATCTATGCTGTAACAAACAGACTACACATCTGCAGAAAGTTTGATTGATTTATTAATGCGAAAATGGGTATTTCGAACAATTTTGTATGACGTATACAACTTAATGATATTCTGTAGCTCAGAATTGAAAGAAAACAAGAGAAAAGCATGAGTGTACAGGCAGGGCTGCCACTGCACTACATTCACTTGGCCGAAATGCGATTCACGTTAGAGGTGCAGGAGGTGCCCATAAAACCTCAACATCGAGTTTCTTGGAAAGTAGCTGCTGTCGCAATAAAAGCGCGAGCCAGGTGGTCAGGAGAGGTACAGCATTAGCCAAGAAAAATTGATAGCTGGCTGGCCGGTGCAGACGCTATGTCCGAGTCATTCACTTTAAGTCGATCGCTCCTCAGAATTCTATGTCCGGCGATAGGCACGGTCTGGCAGCCTTGTAGAATTAGAAAGTGTTTAGAGCAAGTGTTGACCTCTCCTCAAGAGGGAGCAAGACTGTAACTGCTCGTGGCCTAGTGGCATTCCCGCTTCGCACTCCGGGCGAGAAGGTTCTGGCTGTCCCCGCCTCTACCATTCCGCTGCGAGAGCATCCTTGTGTGTTCTCAGTGTCGTGTGAATCGTAAGCGTCTCGTGTTTGTGATTCAATTTTGACGCGGCGTTGTCTTGCGCCGTGATGTCGTCCACGGCTCCGAAGAACATTCCACGCACAGGTAACGTCAGTTTTAGTTTTGAAAAGTCACTCGTGATGTGCACCCGAGTTCATTACAAATTCGTGATTGGCTTGTAGATACAATCAAGGTCACTTCACAACAGGTTCACTCGGCTTACTTCGATTCCGCATCGTATATGTTGTATGTAAAGTTCATAGCCCGCGTCGGGTTCACAGGCTCCTTTTGCGGCACGGACAATAAGTCCCTTTTAATCATCGCGATGGCTCTACTAGCATAGGTACTCCGGCGAACGCGCAGGCAGGATATATGAATGTTAGGGTGTTTAACCTTCCGTCCGAAGTTGACAGTTTCCTCAAG
The DNA here is from genome assembly GCF_021461395.2 of Schistocerca americana. Taxonomy (NCBI): domain Eukaryota; kingdom Metazoa; phylum Arthropoda; class Insecta; order Orthoptera; family Acrididae; genus Schistocerca; species Schistocerca americana. Next base: position 97,528,672 of record NC_060126.1, read on the forward strand.
ACCGCCCTGTTTCTGTTCGGGGATATACGCAGTATACGGCGGGAACGCTGGTCCGCTCAACATCGTTTACAAGTTTATAGCGGAGTTCGATCCGTGGACATGGTGGTTGAACGGAGTATTCCTTCTCATTTGCAAGTTTATAGATACCGGGTACATATAATTTACACAGGACAAGAACGGACCTGTTTTATATGTAATGAGAGTGGATACTTCCATACAAATTGCCCGTGTCGTGTCACGGTCTTAAAATTCACTTAGGAACAATGTAAAAGGCTAACTTTAGCGGATCTGGTTCCCCAAGTGACAGCCATTGTGCGTAACCGCGCATCTGAGGGACAGGGCGAGCCGCTTGCGTGATGGTGCTACCGCATTTCCGCTGTCAGCCTCGCGTAGCGGCTTCGCTATTGTAGGTCCCGCGTCGCCAGAACCTTCACTTCAAAACTAGCGTAGACGGGCGAAAAATGGTGAGGAGTCAGACGACTGCTCTTCGCTTCTTTTCTCTGGTGAAAAAATTCCGGTGGCGGAGGCCTCTCCCATCCGTGAGTTCAGCCCGGATGATAACGTGTCGGTTGCTGTTCAAGATTCGAAAGCGTTCATCACTTCCTCCGGCCTGACTCCCAAGACTGAGACCGCCTATTCGGAATCACACGATGGCAGACCCGTTCCAGAGCTCCGTACTATGTCTACGGACGTGCCAGACATCCCTGCGTCTGTAAAGTATTCCCACACTTCTTCTGCGCCCCCAGATGGGGAAAGCATGCCACAAGCCACTGCTGATCAGAGCCAGACCGTCCCAAGTGTGCCAGGTTCCCCGTGTGTGTGCGCGCCAGTTTCCGTTGCCGTTGATTCCCAGCAGCCCGACCGCCCACGTGGGAATTCGATCATATTGCTCTTCGGATACTGCCCGACCCCGCTGTGTTTCTGCAGTATATGGCGAATGCTCAATGGAAGTGGCAGAGGCTTCCACGTTATCGTGTTTTATTTGCAACAACGTTTCACTTTGTCTTTAATCATCAATGAATTCCGTATTTCTCTTTCTCTGGAACCTTCTCTGATTGTGTCCTTCCAAGAGAAAAAAAAGTTTTCTTTTGAGTCCCAGAACTGTGTTATTTTTTGTCTAACAGGTTTTATTTTCATAAAATAAAGCAACTAACACCGAAAATAAAGAAAATAAAGAAAAAAATAAAGAAAATATACAAAAATAGCAAACTCCACCCTGTTTGAAGCTTACTGTGTACGTTCATTCCTGTAAAAAGAACAAAAAAAGTAGTAAACGTCGCTCAGTGTGGCCACGAAGTTGTAAAATATCGTTCGCTCTGGGTTTAACAGAGGTGTGAAGGCAGCAAGGTGGCCCGGAACACCTGTAGTGTATGTGGAGCGAGTACTTTCGGGCAAAACACGTTAGCAAAAGTTCTGTCGTTAGTTCTGTCACGACTCATTTTCTATATTCAGGAAGTCTCGACAACCGACGTATGTGATGGACCGCGAACATTTAACCGTAGTACGCTATTAGTATTCAGTAGACAAGGTTCAGAAGTCGGGTGTAGGAGCACAACAGGCTCTAAATGAAAGCAACAAAAATCAAACGGGGTGACCATTACTGCATTTTAGCTCGAACGTCATCATTTCGCTCATTGAAAATTCCTATGTACTATTGTCACTGGTGTCTGGTTATGACATCTGTATGTTAAATTCTTCCGAGGAAATTGATGGCTGAGCCGTAAGAAAACAACAAAGAGCAGTGTGAACATAATATTTCGCCGGTGGTGGCACGATAAGGATGTTGTTCACTACGAAACCCTCCCCAGGGTCGTGTCTACCGAAGCTAGTATTTATTGCCAACAAATAAGAACTGTTATTCAGCTTATCATCGTATCCTTATGAGGAAAGTCTATTTTAATAAAACATGCAGTAACACGAGTACGTCTATAACAGCACGAATGAATAAGATATTATGCATTTGGGACTGCGAAACTGTCTGTGCTTGCTGTCATAAGTCCAACTGAAACAGTACGCATATTTGGAATTTTATCGCTATAATTTATTTATTGATTTTGGATCTGCCTGCCTGCAGCTGTGTCTCGCTGCAGATGGAACACGTTATCTCAGTGCCACTAAAGCATTGCTGTCGCTTCCTTATTGTCCCAGTTGTGACTAGAATTGATAAACTGCAACGTAAAAAGAGGAGATTAGTTCCAATTTCCCAGTGCAATTACCTCCCTGGTCTCAACAGCGTACAGTGTTACGCTGATATAACGCCTTTAAAGGAAATAACTCAGATTATTCAATCAAACTGACAAGGAAATATCAAGTGAATTTGTCAAAATATTTATATATCATGCAGGAACTAACTCGGCTGTCTACTGTTGCCAAATATATTCTGCGTTGTTCATTTATACTACGAGCAGGAATATTCGTTTCTGTTGATAATATTTATTCAGGACAAAGGTTAAGTACAAATCGTGGTACAACTACACACATCCATCTTTTTACAGTGAGTGAGAAAACACGCAAAGACCAAAACGGTTGTGCTATAAAGATATATCACTCTTCATTGGATTCCATATATCGATATAAATGTACGAACATTCCAACAGTTTCACAGGGCGATGCGAAGCCTTCCGCGGAGGTGAGCACCTCTTGTGTCTGTAAGACACGGCGAATGAGGACCTCAGTGCCAAATCTATATGGCAATGGATTTTATTCGCGTTTGTGAATTACTGCGTAGTTACTAATAATACTCAGATGACCCGACTGCAGATTAAACGTCATAAATCGGTAACTGACACAATTATTTCTGTGTTTCTGACGTAAGCACATAGAAAACTGAAAAACTTATTCAGAAAGGCGATTCACATCTATGGAGCGTCTTGAGTGGTTACGCTGCTTAAATTACGAGAACGTAACACGTCTTTTTATCGTCACAGACTCTGAAAATGTTTTCTTAAGAATTCTGTTCGTGGCAGCAACCCCGAAACAGAAGAACAGAATTCAAAGACAACTCGGCTTCCATTGCAAAACGTGAATATCCAAGGATACGTTCCAAACCAAGAACTACCTGAAAAGCGCGCTCAAAAAACTGTGTAAAAATTGACACCAGCGAATATGTGAAGTGATAGTTCGATTTTAGCTGCTGCTAATGTAAACGGTGAACCAGCTGTCATCGAGAAAAGAAATGAGTAATGAAAAGTACAGGTATTAAAGTGTGGGATAAGTCATCCTTGCCGGCCGAAGTGGCCGCGCGGTTCTGGCGCTGCAGTCTGGAACCGCGAGACCGCTACGGTCGCAGGTTCGAATCCTGCCTCGGGCATGGATGTGTGTGATGTCCTTAGGTTAGTTAGGTTTAACTAGTTCTAAGTTCTAGGGGACTAATGACCTCAGCAGTTGAGTCCCATAGTGCTCAGAGCCATTTGAACCATTTTTTAAGTCATCCTTGAACAAAACTGTCATTAAGTCTTTAAATAGTGAAATAAAGAATGACAAGTACCTACTCATAGCGATCGCAGTACAACACTGTTGATGTTTTGTCAGTGGAAGCGGAGGTCAGCCATGTTGAAGAGCTTTAGGAGGAGCATTACACTTAAGACAGAGAGATACGAAGATAGCAATCCGTTCACCATGCTGAGCGTTGTGCTAATTTCCTATGCACTTCTTCACAGTAAGTGCAGGCTGTTATTAACTGAGTCGCTTGTGTTATCATTTATGAACGACGCCTCTTATCCTGCCACAGTACTCAGATGGAATTATCAGGGTGTAACACGACGGCATAGGTGGGCAAACAGTTCAACTACTTGGAGAGACTATTTTCTGCTCATGAAAGAGTTGCTCAGCAGTGGGTGAATAGCATCCATACCCTGGTACTCCACACATAACACAGGCCAGTAATATGCCAGTTAATCGCAGTGAAATGCCATGTGCCTCTTTATGCCAGCGTCATTTTTTTCTTTTTTCTTCTATTGCAGTAGGCTGCCACTTAGTTTTGGAAGCGATAAACAGTTGTTACAGCCTACCACAGCATAATTCATACCCACTTCCTCTCCACCTAACTACTACAATAACAGTGGAAGTCTCTTAATATATGATACTGGCTGCAGTTTCGTACTTACCTTTTCATCTTCTTTTTGTCAATTTACTTTTATGCTGTTACTCTGAAGATGAATATGTAAGGAAATTACTAATATTTTGTTGTAATGAACATCCAATGTCTCTAGTCTTGCAGCTCCACCAATCAAAATGCAGCGAAAATGAACGACATACACTACTGGCCATTAAAATTGCTACACCATGAAGAAATGCAGATTATATACGGGTATTCATTAGACAAATATACTAGAATTGACATGTGATTACATTTTCACGCAATTTGGGTGCATAGATTCTGAGAAATCAGTGCCCAGAACAACCACCTCTGGCCGTAATAACGACCTTGATACGCCTAGGCATTGAGTCAAACAGAGCTTGGATGGCGTGTACAGGTACAGCTGCCCATGCAGCTTCAACACGATAGCACAGTTCATCAAGAGTAGTGACTGGCGTATTGTGACGAGCCAGTTGATCGGACACCATTGACCAGACGTTTCCAATTGGTGAGAGATCTGGAGATTGTGCTGGCCAGGGCAGCAGTCGAACATTTTCAGTATCCAGAACGGCCCGTACAGGACCTGCAACATGCGGTCGTGCATTATCGTGCTGAAATGTAGGGTTTCGGAGGGATCGAATGAAGGGTAGAGCCACAGGTCGTAACACATCTGAAATGTAACGTCCACTGTTCAAAGTGCCGTCATTGCGAACAAGAGGTGAGCAAGACGTGTAACCAATGGCACCCCATACCATCTCGCCGGGAGATACGCCAGTATGGCGATGACGAATACACGCTTCGAATGTGCGCTCACCGCCAAACACGGATGCGACCATCATGATGCTGTAAACAGAATCTGGATTCACACGAAAAAATGACGCGTTGCCATTCTTCCACCCAGGTTCGTCGTTGAGTACACCATCTAAGGCGCTCCTGTCTGTGATGCAACGTCAAGGGCAACAGCAGCCATGGTCTCCGAACTGATAATCCATGCTGCTGCAAACGTCGCCGAACTGTTCGTGCAGATGGTTGCTGTCTGGCAAACGTCCCCATCTGTTGACTCAGGGATCGAGATGTGGGTGCACGATCCGTTACAGCCATTCGGGTAAGATGTCTGTCATCTCGACTGCTAGTGATACGAGGCCGTTGGGATCCAGCACGTCGTTCCGTATTACCCTCCTGCACCCACCGATTCCATATTTTGCCAACAGTCATTGGATTTCGACCAACGCGAGCAGAAATGTCACGATACGATAAACCGCAATCGCGATAGGCTACAATCCGGCCTTTATCAAAGTCGGAAACGTGATGGTACGCGTTTCTCCTTCTTACACGAGGCAGCACAACAATGTTTCACCAGGCAACGTCGGTCAACTGCTGTTTGTGTATGAGAAATCGGTTGGAAAATTTCCTCATGTCAGCACGTTGTAGGTGTCGCCACCGGCGCCAACCTTGTGTGAATGAAAAGCTAATCATTTGCATATCACAGCATCTTCTTCCTGTCGGTTAAATTTCGCGTCTGTTGCACGTCATCTTCGTGGTGTAGCAATTTTAATGGCCAGTAGTGTAACAATAATAATCGTAATCATAATAACAACAGAGGAATTATTAGAAGATAGTGGGAAAAATACAAACTAAAAATGGTTGGAAAGTGTGTAGAAATGAGGAGATCTACAAAAATATTGAGAAAATAACAGATATAATGGCTAAACTAAGATTAATCTTTGTTGACGAATCTACCGAATGAATGCAAACAGGACGAAGAAAGAAATATTCCTTTAGTTCTGGAAGAATTAATCAACTTTAGCATGGGTTAAGAAGTACGCAAAGAACTAGGAAGAAACGGCATTAAAGAATCGGAACTAACGGAAAAAAAGAGTAAAATATTGAATTCAGAAGACTCTCAAAGCAGAAGAAATAAGAAACTGGAATCAACATCGACAGAAGGAAAACACAACATGGGAGAAAATCAAGGGATACTTGAAAAAATAGGGAACAACAACAAAGAAAGAATAGTAACTGATGTTGTTACGTGATCCTGCTTGGTAAATACGATAATAATAATAATAGTAATAATAACAATAATAATCATAAGAAAAAGAAGAAAAAACGAATATTTGAAAACTATGAAAACACTTTGACATTATTTGTTGTCCATACTTGCAGCATATAGACCAGGGCTTGAAGGTACAGCATCTCAACGCTTGGCTTCATTGTATTCTCCAGCATATTAACGTAGGCTTTCGCGTAGAGAATGCCCCCAATTTTCTACAGGACTGAGGTTCCCCGTGCCTAGATATAGCAGACAGAATAACGTCCATTTCTTTGTCTTTCCACGAGACACCTCGGACTAAACCATTCGCCTTGCGGACGGTACACCTAGTAATACGAAAACCGTTTGAGGTTAATGAAACCATCCACAAATTCAACGAAAACATTTATTGAACAAATGCAGTATCATAAAAGAATTTGCCGATTTAATAAGGAATGTTCTGTACTGCAATAACGAAAACCCAGTTTTACATAAAAATCTTGCATATATGATACTATACACAATTTATTGGTATCTCACCTGAGCTGTGCACTACTCACAGAAGAAAATATTTCCTCGTCAGCAAATACGACTCCGCTCGAGTCAAAGGCAATGTATTCTTCCACAAAAGCCATGTCGTCGACCTTGTGATACATAGTGAAGCGTTGCTTTACAGCAGCTCTTTGCTTAAAAGTCCATTATCTTTCAACCTCCTCCTCCCAGTTCTTCTACTGCCAGGAAACTCCTACTTGCCAACAACCGAGGAACGGATTAAGACCTGTGTTGTCGAGCAAACGTCGGTCGTCTCTATCACTGGACACACCGGACGTCCACACACACCTTTACGCCCGGTACGGCCAATGGCGATATATTTCGTCCACAAGCGCCTAGCCGTCGCTTTTGGGACGCCGCTTCTCTCACCAGTGTCGGACGGGCAGTGACTCCAGTTCTCGATCAGTTCGACGACTGAGGTACTCATCCCGTGATTCCATTGAATTGCCACGATGACTGAAACATACGTGGTGTGACGCACCGTTTATGTAGTGTATGTTTAGGGTGCATGCTGCAACGTTATCAGCGATCTTACTTAAACAAAAGACCTTTTACTGCTGATAGGAGGAACACAAATTTATTCAATAAAAATTAAAGGTCTATCGCGTATTTAGAGAGACGGAAAACAAGTTCGGTACAATATTGAACAAATAAATATCATAATGAAATACAATTAAAGAGATAATATAAATGATAGGAAATCTCAGTGTGAAGTACTTTATCGCGAAGCCAAGCTACAAAATTAAAATTTACCCAACCCATGTCCTAATTAAATTCTTGGTGAATGTATTACGACTTTTAACATATTTAGCAAAGACAGTGCGCTCTGGCTATCTTGACTCGTGGTAAGTGCAGCGATAAACAGTGCCCAATGCGTTTGCGTTGACTGACCGACGGACACTCCAGCACACGCAACCAGGAGGACACCGTTTTGATACTTATAACGATATGTTTACATAATATGTATACATAAACATACAGTTATAAATGTCCCCGTTCGTAGTCGCTAATTATAACAATATGTTTACTTTTGTGCTGTAACATATAGCTGTTATCAGCGGTGGAAATATATTTGCGAACGCCGACCGTATGCGGCTGTTTCTTGTTGGTTCGTCTGATCAGTCGGAAGTAGCATTGCAGAGGAGAGTAAATGCTTATTCGAAATGTAATTATTTTTTGGATAGCTCAACATGAATTTCCTAAGGGACCGTAGTTTATCATGTATCTACCAGTAGAATATGGCGCGGAGAAAATATTTCGCCGTATGCAACTTCCGTCCGACTTCGACGAAAGAATTCGTGACTGTGATCTCTCTATTTGGCAGAAATATAAAGAAAATTAAATAACTTCATGAAGGAGTGGGACATAGATTCTATAGTAAATAAACAGTCCACACACCAGTTCCATTTAACTCTGAATTTATGGCAATTAATAGATGAACTTACACTGCAATGAAGGATTTAACATGGATGCCGTTTTACTGGCACTTCTCTTCTCGTATAGAAAATAATTCCTTTGACGTTTTCATATACACGTCGCACAATAAATCTTCTGCTACGCAGTATTGAACTTTTAGTATTGCATTTTTACTTTACACTAAAATAATATTATTTTTAACAATAATAATACGGCGTCAAGACATGCGCGTCCGACACAAGTTACAAGAGACAAGAGAAAAAAATGAGTAACTGAGTAACTGTTCATCGAGAATATCTCGTACATCAAAAGAATTTGTAAAAGTGTTCTTCTTCAGTCCGTTTTTGCGCCGCGGTTCTCAAAGTCAGTAACTCAGTGCATCTCTGACGGCGCTTCGACAATAAACACGTTACGTCACAGGTCGTTCACCTTTTATATTCTCACAACATTATTTGCTAACTGTAATGATTTAAAATGTTAAGGCAATCACATAATGTTACATACTGAACGCAGTGTTTCGATATCACTATCTGCAGGTCTATCTGCAAGTCGGCATGGAGCCTGTAGCATTCATTCGCGACGCAATTTCTGTGTGGCATCGGATATGTGAGGGTGCGAGGGTTACAATAAACGGGTTATGGTGCATCGGATACAAGCTAATGGTCTCCCGAGGGAGGTTCAATGCGGAGACCGTGACACGTTAGTCTCTGGGAGAGAAGTCGGCATGGAGCCTATTCAGTCGCGACACAGTGTTGGATCGTCCATGTGAGGATGCGAGGGTTAAAGTAAACGAATTGTGGTGCATCGGAAACGAGGGAATGGACTCCCAGGAGAGATTCCATGCATTGACTGTAGCCCCATTGGTCTCTTGGATACAAGGGGCCGTGGAGCCTGTAGTCTTCAAAGGCAACGTAATTTCTGTGTCGCACTGTCAAAGTGGGATTGTGAGGGTTATAGTAGATGGGTTTTGGAGCATCGGAATCTAGCTACTGAAGAAAGATTCTTGCGGTGACCGTAGCCACGTAAGTCTCTCGGGTAGAAGTCGGCATGAACCCAATAGTTTCCGTGTCACGTCGTCACGTTGTCAATGTTACAGTAAACGGTATTCAATGCCAATGCCAATGTGAGGGTGCGAGGGTTACAGTGGATGTATCGTGGTGCATCAGAAATAAGCTACTGGACTCTCAGGAGAGGTTCCATTCGGTGACCATAGCACGTTACTCTCACGGAGAGAAGTCGGCATGGAGCCTGTATGTTCAATCGAAATACAATTTCTATGTTCCATCATAAATGTGAGCATGCGAGGTTACAGTAAACGGCTTTTGGTACACTGTAAACAATCTAATGGGCTCCAAGGAGAGGTTCCATTCGGATACTGTAGCACGTTAGTCTCTCGGTGGGAAGTCGGCATGGACCCTGTAGTATTCAATTGCGACGCAGTTTCTGTGATGCATGGTCAAGGAGATGGTTGCGAGGGTTACAGTAAACGGGTTGTGATTCATCGGAAACAAGCTAATAAACTTCAGGGAAAGGTGCCATGCGGTCACCATTGACACGTTAGTCTCTCAGGGAGCAGTCGGCATGGATTCTGTAGTACTCAGTAGCGACGCAATTTCTGTGTTGCATCGTCAATTTGAGGGTGCGTTGGTTACAGGGAACTGGTTGTGTCCCATCGGAAACAAGCTACTGGACTCCCAGAAGAGGTTCCAAGCAGTGACCGTAGCCTTGCTAGTATCTCGGATAAAAGTCGGCACGCTGCCTGTAGTATTCAATCGCGACGCAATTTCTGTGTCGCATCGTCAATGTGAAAGTATGAGGGTTACAGTTAGTGGGTTGTGGTGCTTGGGAAACAAGCTAACTGAGTTCCAGAAGAGGTTCCATGTGGTCATCGTGGACACTTTAGTTTCTCAGAGATAATTTGGCATGGAGCCTGTGGTATTCAAACACGACACAACTTCTGTGTTGCATCGAGAAGGTGAGGGTGTGAGAGTTACAGTAAACGGGTTGTAGTGCATCGGCAACGTGCTACTCGACCCCCAGGAGAGGTTCCCTGAGGTGACTGTAGAAACGTTAGTCTCTCGGAGACAAGGCGACAAGCAGCCTGTAGTATTCAATGGCGACGCAATGTCCATGATGAATCGTCAATGTGAGGGTGTGAAGGTTACAATAAACGGGTCGTGGTGCATCGAAAATAAGCTAATGGACTCCCAGGAGGTACGATCTGTTCAAGGTGCGGGAAAAAGGGCCACAAATGTGCGGACTGCCGTGCGTCGGAGCCAATTGATTGCATCCCCTGGAAAAACAGGAACCGCAGGTGCAGTAAGAGCAAGGGTGGAGCCTGCCAGACGTACAAACAACTTCTCGACAGACTGATTGACGGCACCGACTATGGCAGCTAAATACCGTCTAATGTCACCTGACACGCTCTGTACGACAATTCACGTACACCCAAAACTATATAAATCGCCCTCAACCATAAATCGCAGTCATTCGCGCGCGATATCATGGCGTATCACGGCCACGTTCCAGATTCGACACACAACACAAACCAGGAAGACAGCCACCATCCAACCACTGAATTTATAGACGACCCAACGCTTACAGGACATGTCGCCTGAAGCAGCCAAACTAATAAAGAGACAGCTACTGTACTGGATGACGTTTCAGACAACACTCATGAACAGAATAGATGAACTTGAGGACGAACTATTGAGAATAGAAACGGGGATATTAAATGCAGACGTGGTGAAACCCTGAACCGAGCTGTGCCTGACGTAACTGCTACCCAAGCTAGTAAAACATGGTTGGTTGGTTGTTTTGGGGAAGGAGACCAGACAGCGAGGTCATCGGTCTCATCGGATTAGGGAAGGACGGGGAAGGAAGTCGGCCATGCTTTGAAAGGAACCATCCCCTCATTTGCCTGGAGCGATTTAGGGAAATCACGGAAAACCTAAATCAGGACGGCCGGACGCGGGATTGAACCGTCTTCCTCCCGAATGAGTAAAACATGCAACCAAACGGATGACCTAGATCCGATAGACACCGAAGGCTGCATGCAACCCAAACGTAGAATTCTCCACTCTGACACACCCACAGACGTAGACGATGACACCTATCATTGCCCTTACTCCAACGAGTGTAGCATCCACAACAATAATCATCACCTAAACAGCAAAGCCGACCTTGAAAAGATCGCGGTGCCAGATGGCCCTGCAAACGGCACACTGAAGGCCAAAACAAACACTGCCAACAGCGACAAAATGTGGACAAGTAAGAGAAATTCCACAACAAAGAACAGCGAGGCAGAGGGAAAACCAGCTGATATACATACGCCACATCTTACTCCAAGCACAGTGCACAAGAAACACACACACTTCACCCCCTTTTTCAAAAAATTCCAATCACAGAGGAAAGTCATGAGTGTTGTCATAGGGAAAATGTGGACGACGACCAAGAACGACAATCACAGCCAGTGTCAAAAAAGTGCTCACTCACAGTGCATCCGACGCCTCTCATACACCCCAATCTTCATGCGCCAAGAAGGTAGACCTAGCTCCAGCAATCTTCAAGGGCACCAACCAGGCGCCCCCCACAGCGCCGCACAGCGACGCTGTTACTCCATCACGACATCCCAAGGCGACGGACACACCGACTCATGTCACCACCAACACCAGCTTCTTCTATAATAACCTAGACTTGAACTTAAAACTAAGTAGGCTAGAGAAGAGGGAACTATTCGAGACAGCACAGCGGATGCTTATCCGCTTACTTCACCCATATGGTGACTCATGGAAATGGAAGAGGAGTTAGATGAAGATGAAATGGGAGATATGATACTGCGTGAAGACTTTGACAGAACACTGAAAGACCTAAGTCGAAAGAAGGCCCCGGGAGTAGACAACATTCCATTAGAAGTACTGACAGCCTTGGGAGAGCCAGTCCCGACAAAAATCTACCATCTGGTGAGTGAGATGTATGAGACAAGCGAAATACCCTCAGACTTCAAGAAGAATATAATAATTCCAATCCCAAAGCAAGCAGGTGTTGACAGATGTGAAAATTACCGAACTATCAGTTTAATAAGTCACGGCTGCAAAATACTAACGCGAATTCTTTACAGACGAATGGAAACACTGGTAGAAGCCGACCTCGGGGAAGATCAGTTTGGATTCCATGCAACTACTGGAACACGTGAGGCAATACTGACTCTACGATTTATATTAGAAGCTAGATTAAGGAAAGGCAAACCTATGTTTCTAGCATTTGTAGACTTAGAGAAAGCTTTGGACCACGTTGACTGGAATAATCTCTTTCAAATTCTGAAGGTGGCAGGGGTAAAATACAGTGAGCGAAAGGATATCTACAATTTGTACAGAAACCAGATGACAGTTATAAGAGTCGAGGGACACGAAAGGGCAGCAGTGGTTGGGAAGGGAGTGAGACAGGATTGTAGCCTGTCTCCGATGCTGTTCAATCTGTATATTGAGCAAGCAGTAAAGGAAACAAAAGAAAAGTTCGGACTAGGTATTAAAATTCATGGAGAAGAAATAAAAACTTTGAGGTTCGCCGATGACATTGTAATTCTGTCAGAGATAGCAAAGGACTTGGAAGAGCAGTTGAATGGACAGTGTCTTGAAAGGAGGGTATAAGATGAATATCAACAAAAGCAAAACGAGGATAATGGAATGTAGTCGAATTAAGTCGGGTGATGCTGAGGGAATTAGATTAGGAAATGAGACACTTAAAGTAGTAAAGGAGTTTTGCTATTTGGGGAGCAAAATAACTGATTATGTTTGAAGTAGAGAGGATATAATGTACTGGCAATGGCAAGGAATACGTTTCTGAAGAAGAGAAATTTGTTAACATCGAGTATAGATTTAAGTGTCAGGAAGTCGTTTCTGAAAGTATTTGTATGTAGTGTAGCCATGTATGGAAGTGAAACATGGACGATAAATAGTTTGGACAAGAAGAGGATAGAAGCTTTCGAAATGTGGTGCTACAGAAGAATGCTGAAGATTAGATGGGTAGATCACATAACTGATGAGGAGGTATTGAATAGAATTGGGGAGAAGAGGAGTTTGTGGCACAACTTGACTAGAAGAAGGGATCGGTTGGTAGGACATGTTCTGAGGCATCAAGGGATCACCAATTTAGTACTGGAGGGCAGCGTGGAGGGTAAAAACCGTAGAGGGAGACCAAGAGATGAATACACTAAGCAGATTCAGAAGGATGTGGGCTGCAGTAGGTACTGGGAGATGAAGAAGCTTGCACAGGATAGAGTAGCATGGAGAGCTGCATCAAACCAGTCTCAGGACTGAAGACCACAAGAACAACAACATGGTGACTCTGTTTCCGCACGTGGGAACAAACAGAGAGACTAATACCGAAAACAGATAATATTCCAACTGACCCTGATAGTCTGTTAGACCTGCATCTGCAGGTGTGTTCCCGTAGGGAAGAACAGTTTGACCGGGATAGGATATACAAGGACCACGTTAGAGCCTATGGGAGGACGTACTTCAGCCAAACCGGCAGCAAGTGCTACGTCCACATCAAACATCCAGTCTGAAATTCGCTCAATTAAATGCGATGAGTAGTACACTTGTCAATTCGGAGCTCCCACGGGTCCTACGTGAACTAATGTCAGACATCCTGTGTACTCAAGAACCCTGTACCAGACAAGGGCACATTCCAAACCTTCCCCCCTATGTGGTGACTACTGCGGCGCGAGCAGACTGCAAGGCGTCCGTTGTAATCTTAAATAAGGAAGTTTAGCCTGTACAAATTACAGAACTCTGTACAGAAAATCTTGCCATGGTAGAGACCACACACAAAGGGGACAGATGGATCATAGCGTTGATGTACACCCAATACAGCCATTGTATCATACCATATGCGGATCTTATCAGAGAACTCGCACAATATCGGGCAACAAAAATCTACTAATATGCGCGGACATTAACGCGAGATCCGCTCTGTGGCACTCAAGCAGAACAGACGACAGAGGCAGAATAATCAATGATACAATTCACAAAAATGGACTACATGTAATAAACGAGGAAGGTCACTACCCATCATTCACCGGACATGACGGCTCTTCTTCCAACATAGACATCACCCTTGCTAATGACGTGCGATAACCCTCATACGAGGCTGGACCTTACACGACCATGAGCGACCATAACGTCGTTGCACTGACCCTACATAGGACGCCCCAGAACCATACAAAAACACAACCCAGAAGACTACTGTTTAGCAAAACAGACTGGGACAAGGTCAGACATAAAATACAAGAACATACACTGCAGAACATTAATGGAAGCGTTGATTTCCGAGCACACATGCTAACAGACATCATTAAACACACACAAAACACTTGCATACCAACGCCAACAAACACGAAACATCATACCATTCCCTGGACTACACACCTAATGCGACTAAAACAAGACAGCAAACGCAAACGAAAGCTGTATCAAAGAGCAATCTCGGACAGAGAAAGACAAGACTAAACGATTACCGGCTTGCCAAGGACAGATACAACCAAGAACTAAATAAGACGAGGGAGGACCACTGGAACAACCACGTAGCAACACAAACACAACTGAACATTTGGGGCGGGGGGGGGGGGGGGACCATACAAGATTGTGACCGAAAAAATCAAGAACCCACTAGTTCTGGGAACTCTAGGACAGGATGACGGTATGATGACCAAAGGGTGGAGAAGCACAGCGGAGTATCTGCTAAGCAAACTCCTGACCGACGACGATGCGAGTACAGATACACCACAACCAGCAGCACTGAGAGGTGAACTGGAAACTGCTTGTGTTACACCAACTGTCAAAAGAAGTGGCGATAGCGATCTCAGAACTCAAAAGTCAAAAGGCGCCTGGGCCAGATGGCATCCACTTTGAGGTACTAAAACAAATTGCCCCGCAGATCACCCCATCACCCCATATGTCACAACACTGCTAAATGACGCATTAAGGCTGGGCCGCGTGCCTGCAGTGTGGAAAACCTCGAGAGCGATAATCATCAAAAATGCTCGAGACAAAGACCCCTCAGAATCCAAATCATACAGATCTATCTGTCTCATCAACACACTAAAAAAAAATACAGGAAGAACTACTCTGCAAAAGACTACAAGAACATAGAACATTAGGGGAACTAACACCACATCAATATGGCTTTCGGGAAGGGAAATCATTTGACGGCGCAATAAACAGAGCACTATAAATAGTATACAACTGCAAATGTTCAAATGTGTGTGAAGTCTTATGGGACTTAACTGCTAAGGTCATCAGTCCCTGAGCTTACACACTACTTAACCTAAATTATCCTAAGGGCAAACACACACACCCATGCTCGAGGGAGGACTCGAACCTCCGCCAGGACCAGCCGCACAGTCCGTGACTGCAGCGCCTTAGATCTCCCGGCTAATCCCGCGCGGCTCAACACAACTGCAAAATACTCACTAGCCATCATGATAGATATCTCGGGCGCTTTTGACAACCTATGGTGGCCAGCTTTGTTCAGGAGGCTCAGACACCTGCAGGTACCGGAGTCACTGTATAATAGTCTTGTAGACCACTGCAGAGACAGAACGGTCGTTTGGCACGTGGAAACCAGAAAGTAATTCGACAAGGGTCGATCTGCTGCCCCATCTTCTGGGACATAATATAGAACCGCTCCTAGAGTCACTAGAGGAGAGTAATACGACAGATGTAGTCGCCTATGCTGATGACCTGCTTGTTGCAGTGTCAGCTAATAACCATGCCCAGGTAGAAGACGGAGCCAATGGAACACTTCGATCAATAATACGATGGTGCACAAACAACAAACTCAAGGTAGCAGAAAACAAAACAACCGACATACTGCTAAAGGCTATCCTACACAGGAACCCAATAGTCAAAATCGGGGACACAAACATAAAAAGGTCAGTAGTCACATGCTACCTTGGAGTATACATAGACCAACGATTGAACTTGCGCGAACACATACGAACTTGCACAGACAAAGCAGAAAAATACTACATAAACTGGCAAGGCTAAACTCAGAACAATTCAGACTGCCACTGTCAGTTACACGAACATACTATGGCGCTCTCTTTGAGTCAGTATTATGTTTTGCTGCCAGCACGTGGGCCCTCAGAATGAATTTTTCCACAAACTGTCGTACGTCGTGGGCAAAGGGGCGTTCTGCTTCGACTTACGGTGGCTTGCAACACAACATCGGTCGATGCCCTGTGTGTTGTGATGGGAATCTTTCCGATAGACATAACCATCAGGTTCCGTGCGGCAATGTACTGGCTCAAGATGGGGAGACTGCACCAGGTTCGGCAAATCACTGGTGTACCATGTGATACATCGCGTCAACTTAAAGTATGACTAATGGATACCTGGCAGAGCGAGTGAGACAACAGCGATAAGGGCCGACGAGTCTATAACTTCTTCCATGATATCAGGGAACGACTAAAATTAAAGCATATCGATCCCAGCCGCGGTATGGTACATTTCCTCCCAGGTCACGGCCCTTATCAAAAATGGCTCAAATGGCTCTGAGCACTATGGGACTTAACATCTGTGGTCATCAGTCCCCTAGAATTTAGAACTACTTAAACCTAATTAACCTAAGGACATCACACACATCCATGCCCGAGGCAGGATTCGAACCTGCGACCGTAGCAGTCGCGCGGTTCCGGACTGAGCGCCTGAACCGCTAGACTACCGCGGCCGGCTCACGGCCCTTAACCCACGCACCTGAAGCACGTGAGTCTGCAACAGACTACCAGATGTGAGAAAGAAGGTTCCCCAGAACACATCGTCCTTTTCTGCGGGCAGCGTACAAACATGAGACACACACTACATATCAACCACCAGAACACTGAGAATGAACTGTATGGCGTATTACGCGATCCGGACCAGTGCAGCATACTCCCCTGACAGACGAAATCTCCAATACCCTACATATAGAGCACGTACGCAACAGACCTTACAGAAGGCAAGCCGGTGGACAGCTCTGCCACCACGGGAGAAGAAGATACGGATACTCATCCTGGCAACGACCTAGATATTGAGGCGTCTCGCGACGATGACCCATAGTGGCAACCTGTGTGACAGCATGAATGGTCTGAAAAACTAACAAAAGCTTCATAAACACACATATATATTCAGACAGCAATAAACAACCAATACCACAAATGTATATATGCTAACATTAAGTAGCACCCCCATGTCCTGCAAGTGAGAAGTAGCCTAAAGTTAGGCACCTATCCCAGGAACTTACCCCCCCCCCCCCTCCCCCCCCCCCTCCCCCCCCTGGTGAGCAGCGACACACGGCCTGGAGGGATCTTAATTGTGGTTCCCCTTAGCTGGGCCCAATCCGACAGATACTTTAATGTAGATCAGGGAAAACCACCATCCAGGCTGGGTTGCCCGCAAGGCCAGGAGGTGTATATCCTTCTTGTGCATACCCCACATATCCTTCCTGTTCACTGTCAACCCAATCAATGCCTGTTAATAAAGACAAATAATCTAAAGGGGCAATCAAGCACCCAGAGTAGTCAAAAAAGAGTTGCACGTGTTACAACACATACACGTCAACCGCACAACTGTATAAATGTAAATATTAAGTACTGTTTTTCCTTCAAGCAACTGAAATCACTCAACAACGCAGCAACCGTTATTTTGATATGTAAATAGTAGATTTCAGCTATCAGTCGTCCATTGGAATTTTTACTGGCAGATCTAGATTTCAGCTAGCAACTAGCCATTCTCAGTGCACTACCCTTTTTTAGTCATTGACCAAATAAAAATTCCAATGGACGACTGATAGCTGAAATCTAATGTTTACAAATTTTTTGTGTGTTCCTTTCACTTTAAGTTGTTCATAATTGTAATTTCTAGGTATTTTGGGTTTGACTGATTTATTGTGTAACCAGAGTTTAAGGATTCCTTTCAGCACTCATGTGGATGACCTCACACTTTTATTTGGGGTCAAATGCCAATTTTCGCACCATACAGATATCTTTTCTAAATCGTTTTTGCAATTTGTTTTTATCTTCTGATGACGTTACTAGTAGATAAACGACAGCGTCATCTGCAAACAACCTAAGACGGCTGCTCAGATTGTCTCCCAAATCGTTTATATAGATGAGGAACAGCAAAGGGCCTATAACGCTGTCTTAGGGAACGCCAGAAATCACTTCTGTTTTACACGATGACTTTCCGACAATTACTATGAACTGCGACCTCACTGGCAGGAAATGACAAATCCAGTCACATAACTGAGACGATATTCATGGAATTTCATTACAAGCCACTTGTGTGGTACAGTGTCAAAAGCCTTCCGGAAATCCAGAAATATGGAGTCAATCTGAAATCTCTTGTCAATATATCTCAACACTTCATGCGAGTAAAGAGCTGGTTGTATTTCACAAGAACGAAGTTTTCTAATTCCATGCTAACTGTGTGTCATCTACATCTACATCTACATGACTACTCTGCAATTCACATTTAAGTGTTTGGCAGAGGGTTCATCGAACCTCAATCATACTATCTCTCTACCATTTCACTCACAAACAGCGCGCGGGAAAAACGAACACCTAAACCTTTCTGTTCGAGCTCTGATTTCTCTTATTTTATTTTGATGATCATTCCTACCTGTGTAGGTTGGGCTCAACAAAATATATTCGCATTCGGAAGAGAACGTAGGTGACTGAAATTTCGTAAATAGATATCGCCGCGACGAAAAACGTCTTTGCTTTAATGACTTCCATCCCAATTCACGTATCATATCTGCCACACTCTCTCCCCTATTACGGGATAATACAAAACGAGCTGCCCTTTTTTGCACCCTTTCGATGTCCTCCGTCAATCCCACCTGGTAAGGATCCCACACCGCGCGGCAATATTCTAACATAGGACGAACGAGTGTAGTGTAAGCTGTCTCTTTAGTGGACTTGTTGCAACTTCTAAGTGTCCTGCCAATGAAACGCAACATTTGGCTCGCCTTCCCCAGAATATTATCTATGTGGCCTTTCCAACTGAAGTTGTTCGTAATTTTAACACCCAGGTACTTAGTTGAATTGACAGCCTTGAGAATGGTACTATTTATCGAGTAATCGAATTCCAACGAATTTCTTTTGGAACTCATGTGGATCACCTCACACTTTTCGTTATTTAGCGTCAGCTGCCACCTGCCACACCATACAGCAATCTTTTCTAAATCGCTTTGCAACTGATACTGGTCTTCGGATGACCTTACTAGACGGTAAATTACAGCATCATCTGCGAACAACCTAAGAGAACTGCTCAGATTGTCACCCAGGTCATTTATAAAGATCAGGAACCGCAGAGGTCCCAGGACGATTCCCTGGGGAACACCTGATATCACTTCAGTTTTACTGGATAATTTGCCGTCTATTACTACGAACTGCGACCTTCCTGACAGGAAATCACGAATCCAATCGCACAACTGAGAAGATACCCCATAGGCCCGCAGCTTGATTAGAAGTCGCTTGTGAGGAACGGTGTCAAAAGCTTTCCGGAAATCTAGAAATACGGAATCAACTTGAGATCCCCTGTCTATAGTGGCCATTACTTCGTGCGAATAAAGAGCTAGCTGCGTTGCACAAGAACGATGTTTTCTGAAACCATGCTGATTACGTATCAATTGATCGTTCCCTTCGAGGTGATGAATACGGTATATGTTCCTAAACCCTACTGCAAACCGACGTCAATGATATAAGTCTGTAGTTCGATGGATTACTCCTACTACCCTTCTTAAACACTGGTGCGACCTGCGCTATTTTCCAATCTGTAGGTACAGATCCATCGGTGAGCGAGCGGTTGTAGGGAGCTATTGTATCAGCGTAATCTGAAAGGAACCTAATCAGTATACAATCTGGACCTGAAGACTTGCCCGTATCAATCGATTTGAGTTGCTTAGCAACCCCTAAGGTATCTACTTCTAAGAAACTCATGCTAGCAGCTGTTTGTGTTTCAAATTCTGGAATATTCCATTCGACTTCCCTGGTGAAGGAATTTCGGAAAACTGCGTTCAATAACTCCGCTTTAGCGGCGCAGTCGTCGGTAACAGTACCATCGGCACTGCGCAGCGAAGGTATTGACTGCGTCTTGCCGCTTGTGTATTTTACACACGACCAGAATTTCTTCGGATTTTCTACCAAATTTCGAGACAATGTTTCGTTGTGGAACCTATTAAAGGCATCTCGCATTGAAGTCCGTGCCAAATTTCGCGCGTCTGTAAATTTTAGCCAATCTTCGGGATTTCGTGTTCTTCTGAACTTCGCATGCTTTTTCCGTTGCCTCTGCAACAGCGTTCGGACCTGTTTTGTGTACCACGGGGGATCAGTTCCATCTCTTACCAATTTATGAGGTATGAATCTCTCAATTGCTGTTGCTACTATATCTTTGAATTTGAGCCACATCTCGTCTACATTTGCATAGTCAGTTCGGAAGGAATGGAGATTGTCTCTTAGGAAGGCTTCTAGTGACACTTTATCCGCTTTTTTAAATAAAATTATCTTGCGTTTTCTTCATACCTGTGTTAAATCCAGATCAAACAAAGTGCTGCAATTGTTAGACTTTTTTCCACTTGAGGTTCTGTTTTACAACTCTTGCACAATGTTCATAAATTTCGAGCATGCAAAATCGGATATGTAACTGCAACGTAAAAGAACCTCAAATTAGCAAATGACCGTTGACAAACACAATTACAGCGCCGCGCTCACCTGGCCGGATGACGCCTGACTACGTTGGCGAGTGGTGTGCGGCAGGTAGCCGGCTGCCAGGGGCTGCCGCAGGGCGAGGAAACTGCCGAGCGTAAACTTGATCTTCACGCAGCCGCGACATGTGCGGCGGAATTGTTGTGGAGCTTTCTGGTATTACAGGTGGATTACAAAGTGAAGGGTATTATTTTTGAGGTTCATCAGACCGACTGCTTTCGAAGATAACCGAAATGCCGTTAAAAAAAAAATAGAAAAATCGGATGATCCGGATTCTATATCGCCACTCTGTGGCTACATTGTGCCACGTTTACGACTAGATAACCAGCTGTTCCAGCCTTTCTGCCTCTCGAGGCAATGTATGTATGTACATATGTATTGAACCAGGGAATGGAGAGGCTTCGTCCCGCCAAAGCCCGCAGTGGTTCACAGCCCCACAACAGGCCACAGCAGTCCACTCACCCCACCGCCGCCCCACACCGAACCCAGGGATATTGTGCGGTTATGATGCCAGTGGACCACCATGGGGACGTCTCTCACAAGACGAGTGTAACCCTAAATGTTTGCGTGGTAAAGTAATTATGGTGTATGTGTATGTGGAAATGGTGTTTGCGCAGCAATCGCCGACACAGTGTAACTGAGGTGGAATAATGGGAAGCAGCCCGCATTCGCCGAGGCAGATGGAAAACCGCCTTAAAAAACCATCCACAGGCTGGTCGGCACACCAGACCGCGACACTAATCCGCTGGATGGATTCGTGCCTGGGACTGGTACGCTTTCCCGCGCGTCTAGCCGGGCGGGTGTCTCGAGTGTAGGTCAGAACTTCCTCCAGACGCTTCCACATTCTACAGTGCATATCACTGAAGTTGGAATTCGGAGGGGCGATCGACTTTATTGGCCACCTTAAGCGAACTATTCGGATTTAGTCCCTTGCACAGCCGTACCGCAATGATTAATAGATCTCATGATCCCTCTGCACGCACCGACGAAGATCAGAATCAGGCTAAAATAAGATGCCATGACTATATCAACATGTATACTCTGAAAGACCACAGTGAAGGCTGTGGCAGACAGAACGGTTCCGTCCTATACCATTCGACTATGCAGAGTTGGAAGAATGATTGCTTACATACCTCAGTAATTAGTCTGATCTTGTCTCCGTGGTCCCTGAGGGAGCGAATGTAATGCTTTGTGGTATATTCCTACATTCGCTACTTACTGATAGTTTTTCTATCTTTTTAATTACACTTTTACGGAAAAGCTGGCGTCCATCTTGGTACATCTGCCAACTGTTCTTCAGCACATCCTTTGCACTCTCCCATGTGCCAAGCAAAACCGTGACCATTCATTCGGTCTTCTCTATATACATTCAGTGTCCCTGTTACTCCTACTTGGTAAAGGCTGCATACATTTGAGCAGTATTCTGGAATGAATTTCAAGTGAGTTTTGTAAGCAATCTGCTTTCTAGACTAACTGCATTTCCTTTGTATGGTACCAATGAACCAAGTCTGTCACATGCTTTACCTGCGACTGAGCCTGTGTGATTGTACCTTTTCATACCACTACAAACTATTACACGCAGGTATCTCTATGAGTTGACCAATTCCAGCTGAGACTCATTGATATTGTAATCGAATGACAATACATTATCTGGTTTTGTAAAGCACATAATTTTATACTTCTGAATATTTAAAGCGAGTTACCAGTCATTACACACCTATTATATTTTATCAACATCTGATAATACTTGTGCAGCTTTTTCAGACAGTACTTCAATATAGCAAACTACATCACCTGCAGAAAAACTAAAGTTACTATTAAAGTAGACACTTTGGTCATTAACACATAACACCAACAGCAAAGGTCTGAACAAACTTCCCTGGAGCACGCCAGAATTTACACAAATCAATAAAACCAGTAGGAAAGATTTACAAAAGTTAATAAAAAAAGGAGTGTGACTGAATCCCCATTTATCAACGTAAGATTTACATAGCAATTTTATTCAAATGAAGGCGATATGGTGCAGGTTATTCAACTTACACATCAGACAGATTTCAAACCGTCATAGGACCGCCACAAGACAGAATGTATTGAATAGCACCCTTAGTCAATTGACTTATGACTGAAATGACATGCTGTGAATGTCAGATGCACACACAAATGTAACTAATGCCACGTTGCTGGCAGTTGCATATAACCAGTGTCGAGCCAAATTGTCTGGCCACACAATACGGTACTATCACAAAGAGGCACATGAGATTCATTTTTAATCTCGTGTGGGTAGTCTTTTATAGTCCGAGAAGCAATTTAAAAAAATGATTGCATGTAGTATCTGACTGTGACTCGATGTTCCCATTGCCCCTTGTGTACGGAATGTATAAAGGAAACTCACCGAAATACATTAAACAATCTCCAGAAAAAGCTGTAGCATTCAGTTAATTTTGAATATGAATTAATAACAACAATCTATGGGGAAAATTACGAAGAATCAAATGTGATTACAAACCACTATTCATTAACTGAATGAGGTGCTCAGTGGTTAAAACACTGGACTCACATTCGGAAGGACGACGGTTCAAATCCACATCTGGCCATTCAGGTTTAGGTTTTCTGTGATTTCCCTAAATCGCTAGAGACAAATGCCGGAATGGTTTCTTTGAAAGGGCACATCCGATTTCCTGTCCATCCTTCACTCTATCTGAGCCTGTGCTCTATCTCTAATGACGTTCATGTCGACAGGAAGTTAAACTTTAATCCTCCTTCGCTGCTCAGTAGCATGTGCACCTTACATCACACAGAAAACTACTAATAATTCGGAAAAAGTGCGAAAAAAGTCATACAGAGAAGGCACACACACTATAAACAAGGTTTAAACAACAAAACCTAGAAGTTGTAGTTGAACGAACGTGCGGTCGAGTTATAGCAGTTATCGTACTTTTTGTCCTTGGTTTTCTGCAATTCCTTACGATTGCCCAACTATGATACTTTCGTCTGGTGGACAGCACTCCAGACGTTAAGGAGGTCAGACAGTCGTGGCTGTGAGCTGCGTTAGAAAGGCGGGGCCGTATTAATGGAAATAGCTCCCACAACAGTTTCATTGCATTCCTTCCGGTACAGCAGACTGCTCTCCAGTTTTAAAATTGGAGCATGATTAAGTGTAAAAGCGTAAGTAATGAAGCGAGTCGGAAATCTTTATGTTCTGAGGAGCCAAATCTTATGTTCTCCTTGCTAATCATAAATGAGTGGAATGTGGCCAAAGATGTCTGTCGCCTTAGGAATCTGGTCAGGCAAACAAAACATTAGTTGACACGAGTGCACTTTAAATAAATATATTACTCAACTTGTGGGAAAGAACTGCTACGCTGTTGACAGCTTGTGGCAGCCGTTGCTAGGTATAAGCAGAGGCCAGACACGGACGTCCGTGTGTGTACACGGAATGTTTTCCACTAGACCTATAGCCCGATCCACGAACGACGACGGTTCACGCATGTCGAGGCATGGACGCGGATTCCATTGTTGACGATTCCATGTGACAGTTTCGGTGTGCGCATGCGCATGCTTTACGTTCGAAGAAAACGAATACCCTGCAAATTATCTCTCTCTCTTGCTTATGCAGACTTTATCACTTACTACCACAATCAGCGATGACAACTCGCAACAAATGGAATCGAAATTCACAAAAGAACTCGCTACGATCACATTTAATGCTCGCATTAGCTACGACATTGACAGCAGAGCACTCAAAACATGTTGAACACTCATTGGCTGTCGGAGAATGCGTGCAGTAGGTGCGCAGAAAAGCGTAAACTCGACCGCCATCGTTCATGACTCCAACTATAGCTATCAATAACTCAGTGTAACGCTCGGCGTGGAATTAATCTTGAACTAGAAAATGGTGCCTAGATATCTCGCTTGCAACACCGTCATGGTGGTCTTCATTGATCGGCGACCTGGCGGTTCATCGTTGGTCAAGTCATCCTATTGGTGGTGATATTCAAGCCGCTGCTCGCGCCACCCGCAGAAATCATCATGGCGTTTAATGATGATGCTGCAAAGACGCAGGGGTGAGGGTGGAAGGGTGGGGGGGGGGGGGTGAGGTGTGGAAGGTGTGGCTGGCGGCGAGCTCCTGTCTCCGCCCAGCATTCACGTTGCGACCGTTCGGGAGCAGCAGCCGAGAAACGAGATGGATGGCGCACCACTGCATCCAGCGACGGTATGAGGTCTTCTGGTGGTCGAACCGCAACGGCGCCGTGAAGATGTGTGGCTGCTCCCTGGCTGCTCGCGGAGTGGAGGGGACCAATACCTAAGGACGTCTGGTGTCCACTTGGCGATGGATGAGTTGTTGGGTCCAGCTCGGTAGGTTCGGGGTCAGGTGCTGGTTACGCAAGATCCCCTGCAGCTGGAGGGGATGCAGGCTGTATAATCCGAGAGGCAATGAATATGTAAACAAGCAGTCATCAACAGGATCGCAAAATGTACATGATAAAATGAAATACTGGAAACAGTCTGCTGCCACGAACGTACAATTTCACGTAAGAACCACAAGACAAGAGAGGCATATATATAGTCTTTTTCCCTCGCTGTTTTTGTGAATGGAACAGGAAATGAAATGCCTAGCAGTGGAACACGGTGCCCTGCGCCACAGACCGTACGGTGGCTTGCGGACAATGTATGTAGATGTAGATGTTCATGTATTGGTCTCGTTCAACAATTCTTACCCGCGCGCACTTCCGGCTATTGCCAAGCGGACTAATGATCTATGCCACAGGATGTGTCCTATCAACCGACTGCTTCTCTCGGCCAATTTGTGCCGGAAATCACAGTCAGTACGTGTTCATTAGTCACACGATCTGCCCATGTAACCTTCTGTAGAACCACATTACAAAAGCTCCTTTTCTCTTCTTGCATACTCTGTTTATCGTCCACGTTTTACTTCCGTACAATGCAACAGTCACGACAGATACACTCAGCGCTGTCTCCCTAATGCCGGCCGGTGTGGCCGAGCGGTTCTAGGGCTTCAGTCTGGAACCGAGCGACCGCTACGGTCGCAGGTTCGAATCCGGCCTCGGGCATGGATGTGTGTGAAGTCCTTAGGTTAGTTAGGTTTAAGTAGTTCTAAGTTCTAGGAGACTGATGACCTCAGATGTTAAGTCCTGTGGTGTCACCGCCAGACACCACACTTGCTAGGTGGTAGCCTTTAAATCGGCCGCGGTCCGTTAGTATACGTCGGACCCGCGTGTCGCCACTATCAGTGATTGCAGACCGAGCGCCGCCACACGGCACGTCTAGAGAGACTTCCTAGCACTCGCCCCAGTTGTACAACCGACTTTGCTAGCGATGGTTCACTGACAAAATACGTTCTCATTTGCCGAGACGATAGTTAGCATAGCCTTCAGCTACGTCATTTGCTACGACCTAGCAAGGCGCCGTTATCAGTTGCTATTGATATTGTAAAGAATGTACAGACAAGAGCTACGTTCAACATTAATGGATTAAAGTTAAGTATTCTACCGGTTACCTCCTTTTTTCTAAGTTCTAATTACCTTGTCCTGTTCCAGACCTCACGCCAGCCTGCGTGAGCTTAAACGCGTGCCTTTCGGCTTCCTCTATTCATACGGGTTGCCTCTTCTGCCAATCCACAACAAGTCCCATAGTGCTCAGAGCCATTTGAACCATTTGTTTCCCTAAAACTGAAATTTATACTCCGTATCAACACATTGCTCTTTCAAAAACGATTTTCTTGCTAGTTTAAGTCTGTTTTTATATATCTCTACTTCGACCATAGTAGCTATTTTTCTGTCCAAGTAACGCTTCTCATAGAGTAGTTTTATTGTCCCGTTTCCTGACTGAATACCCTCAGCGTCACGTCATCCAGGCTACACTTAGTTAGCATTATTTGACTTTTAACAATGCTCGCCCTGTAACGCCTTTTCAAGACGCTATCCATTTAGCTAAACTGACGTTCCAGGTCTGTTGCTGTCTCTGATAGAATTGCAGCGTCATCGAGAAGTCCATTATTAGGCATTAGCTCGTATAACTTCATAGATCAGCCGTCTTATTACAGTTCAGGTTTTTCAGAGAACAGCTATCGCTCAGTTGACCCCGTCCTTAAAGCGAAGACTCCGACAATGTCTCAGCGGGTGTGTCCCTTTGTCCCCATAGAAAGCCACCGCGTGGCGGGTTTCCGGAAGGCAGGGAACCGCCGGCACCCGTAAAGCAGTTGAGCGGCGGCAGAGACTGCCGCTGCCTGAGTCGTTCTAAGAAGGATCCGCTAGGCGTGCGGCGTTCCTGATTCCTGAAAACGGCGGGCTGTGCTCCTGGAAACTTGTTAAGTCTCAAATTCCGCGTGCAGCAGGCGCCGGGCATTCGCGGAAGCAATTTAGGCGCCACCAGGACCTAGCTGTCGCTAACTGAAGGCTTGTCACCGCGCAGTTCTGCTTATCGAGGATGTACTCGTTATCCACCAGCAAAGGTCGCTCAGCGTGTTCAGTGGAAACCGTTAAACTCTAGAGTTGGTGGGAGGGCAAATAACTGCTTTTTCCTCTGAAAAGCAAAAAAACAACAAAATTATGACCAGAACTGGTTTCAGATTTGTGCGAAAGCGTTGGTAGAAGTTATTGCTCAAAGAAATATGTTCTCTTTGTTGGTATATCGCCTTTTTCTTTACATTACAGGCTCGAAGATAAGAAAAGACCCACCACGAAGGAATCATCCGAATGGGACGGAAATCGATAGAGGTGATGTACATTAGGAAACCATCACATGATTATAATTTCAGAAAACCTGGATGATTCGTTCAAGAGAAAGAGCTTCAGAAATTGATCAAGTAAATAACGCGTCGGACGACCTCTGGCCCTTATGCCTTATTCGGCTTGGTACTGATTGAGAGAATTGTTGGACGTTCTCCTGAGGATATCTTGCCGAATTCTGTGCAACTGGCACGTTAGATCGCCAAGATCCCTAGTTGGCAGCAGGGCCCAAACATCCTCAATTGAGGAGAGATCTGGCGATCTTTCTGGCCGAGGTAGGGTTTGGCAAGTGCGAAATAAGTAGTAGAATCTCTCACAGTGTGAGGTAGGCTTTAGCTTGCTGAAATGTAAGCCGAGGATGGATTGCCATGAAGGACAACTAAATGGGGCACAGAATATCGTCGACGTACCGCCGTGCTGCAAGGGTGCTGCAGATGACAATCAAAGAGGTCCTGCAATGAAAACAAGTGGCACCACAGACCATCATCCATGGTTGTCAGGCCATATGTCGGCGACCGTCAGGTTGGTATCCTATCACTGGCTGTGTCGTCTCCAAACATGTCTTAGGGGCTCAGTTCCAAGCGGGACTCATCACTGAAGACAATTATACTCCAGCCACTGAGACTCTAGGCCGGAAACGCGCTCCAACGTCCTCGTATTTTGACGAGCTAACGCTCCAGCTGGACAGAATTTGGCATGGTATCTCCCAGGAGGGCATCCAACAACTGTATCAATAAATGCCAAGGCAAATAACTGCATGCGTAAGGGACAGAGGTCGGCCGGTGCGTTATTTACTTGTTCAATTTCTGAAACTATTTCTCTTGAACAGCTCATCCAATTTTTCTGAAGCTGTAATCATAGTTTGTCCGTACATATACATCACATCTACCATATTCGCCTAATTTGGATAATTCTTTCTTGGTGCGTCGTTTTTTTTCTTTTTTTTTTCCCCTAGAGTGTATTAAACACTTTACGAAACTTCCTGGTTGATTAAAACCGTGTGCCGGACCGGAAATCAGACTCGGACCCCTTATCTTTCATGCCTTAGGGTGTGTCCCATCAACCTCTTTTATTCTAGTTGTGTCATTAAGATATTCTCCCCGATCCGATTTAGTACTTCATTTGCTACTAATCCACCCACATAATCTACAGCATTTTCACGAACCGCTACATTTAAAAAAGTTTCTTGTTTTTTCATGTATGAACTGTTTATGGTCCACGTTTAACTTCCGTTTAAGTGTAAACTCCGGATAAATAGTTTCAGAAAAATATTTTTCAGTACTTAAATTTATATAAGGCGTTATCATATTCTTTGCATTGCCAGTGTATCCTTTGCAGCCTCATTATTTCAGCCATCATCAGTGATTTGGCTGCCCCAGTAGCAAACTTCATGTGCTAATTTTAATCTCTCATTTTCTAATCTGCTTCCTTTAGCATCACCTGATTTAGTTCGACTACAGTTTACAGCTATATACGCTCTTCACAATCCAGCTTACAGCCAGAGGCCACCTTGTACAGCTGCAAGTCATCCCTCTCACAGCGTCGTACGGAACAGATCAGAAACGTTCAGCGAGGTCTGAGAGACACGTCCGTGGTGGTAGAGCATACCATCGACGAAGAACTCGTGTTCGATTCCGAACAAACATAGAAGCTGTTCAGCGCCAATGGGTTCTGGGACTCGAC
Source organism: Schistocerca americana (assembly GCF_021461395.2). Classification (NCBI taxonomy): domain Eukaryota; kingdom Metazoa; phylum Arthropoda; class Insecta; order Orthoptera; family Acrididae; genus Schistocerca; species Schistocerca americana. The sequence continues at coordinate 97,557,930 of NC_060126.1, forward strand.
TGACAAAGGGGCGGTAGAAATACGTCTAATTGTAAAATGAAAACTTTCACGGCCGTAAATGTCACACTTAATAAGATATTCCGGACTATTATGCCATGGACGGATAGATTTTCCATTAAAACCGAACGTTCCGTACTCACTTGCGCAGGGCATTTTCAATGGAGAGCGAACGTTTCCCTGCTTTTCGTTAAGGACGTTACTGGACGTACAGGAAAAATCTTGGGAAACGCAACATTACCATACTTTACAGACACACCCAGAAGATACAGGATCACGCAAAATTGGCCAAGAATACTAGAAAATCGCTGTAAAACGCAAGAATTTATTTGATTCGGTGTAGTTGTGAGGGGGCGTACGTGAGTAGTACAACCATGTTCAGAAAAAAAACACACTGAACGACTAGAGACAGGACGTTCATATTCACAGGACATTAGTACGTTCTGCAAAAACGATTAGCATTTGAACCATGTCGGCCCGCGTGTTCAAGGTCAACACCAATATCGCGGCGCAACACCACCTACCGATAAAATGTGTCTGCAGCTCCCGTTGTCGCTACAAACCGAAGGTAATGGGTCAGTGGGACTTGAGCAGACGTGCAGGATTCCAAGCAGTTGCATGCATGAACCGTACCGTCAAATGTCAGTCAGTTTCAAGAAGGACGCATTATTGGCATGAGAGAATGTGATGTATCCTTCAGGGAAATTTGTTGCCCGTGTGGGACGAAGCGTTTCGGCAATGCCATGTGTGCGTGCAGAATGGTTCACCGAAGGCCGTAGAACCCTACGAGTTGGGTCACGTCGCACCACCCAGATCAGCCCCGAGAAGGTCGACACCTCATGCGAAAGGCATTGCAGGACAGAGCTGCGCCATCCTCGGCTCTGGCGTAACAGTGGAACAGTGTAACACATCGTACACTGTCAGGAGTGACAGTCTGTCGCCGTTTATTACGGCATGGGTTACATGCATGTCATCCACTTCTCCGTCTACCTTTGACGAATGTGCAGAAACGTGCTAGACGGAAAAGGTGTATGGAACGACGCCGTTGAAGATAGGTATGGCATGAGAGAGTGTTTTCGAACGAATGCAGGTTCTGTTTGTTTGAAAATGATGGTCGCATTTTGATTCGCCGCAGACAGGTTGAGTGGTATGACAGTGACTACATTCGCACAAAGAATACAGGCCTTGTGGTGTGGGGTGCTATTGCGTACATCCACAACTCTCAGTTGGTGCGCCTCCAGGCCACTGTGACCAGTGTAACATACGTGAATGACATCCTGCGACCCGCAACCATACCCTTTCAGCACAGCACTCCAGACGCCATTTTTCAGAAAAACAATGCACAACCACATGTTTCTGCACGAACACGTGCTTTCTTGATGTCACACGAAGACAGTATTTTGCCCTGGTTCGCCATATCACCAGACTTGTCCCCAAACGAAAATGTGTCGGATATGGTGAAACGATGGGTGCAATGCTGTGAGCCAATGACAAACACCAGAGGTGAACTTCGGAACCGGGCGAATGCAGCGTGGATGGACACACCACAGGTCGCCATTCGCGCCTTATACTCGTCGATGCCATCTCGCCTGGAGCAAATTGTGTGACCCATGCGGACCATGTGCCTACTAGGCAACAGGAAGCATGCTGAATCGAGTTGACTGAAATGCTAGTCATTTCTCCAGAACATACTCGTACTGATATACATGGATTGTGAATTTGAACATCCGATCTTTAGTCGCTCAAGGTGTTCCTCTTTTTATGAATCTAAGTGTACAAAACGACGGTCAAAAAAACCACTAGAAGAGCACAAGTGCAACTGTAGGAGAGGAGAGACTGACAGATCAGCTGTTGTGGAACATGTCTTGCGGCCAGGAGACCCGCCACATTCGTTTTCATAAGAAATTTTTTTTGGGGGTCATCAGTCTTCTGACCGGTTTGATGTGGCCCACCACGAAATCCTCTCCTGTGCCAACCTCTTTATCTCAGAGCAGCACTTGCAACCTACGTGCTCCATTATTTACTGGATGTATTCCAATCTCTGTTCAAATGGTTCAAATGGCTCTGAGCGCTATGGGACTTAACTTCTGAGGTGGCTGGCCCTGAGCGCTATGGGACTCAACTGCTGAGGTCATTAGTCCCGTACAACTTAGAACTAGTTAAACCTAACTAACCTAAGGACATCACAAACATCCATGCCCGAGGCAGGATTCGAACCTGCGACCGTAGCGGTCTTTCGGTTCCAGACTGCAGCGCCTTTAACCGCACGGCCACTTCGACCGGCTAACTTCTGAGGTCATCAGTCCCCTACAACTTAGAACTACTTAAACCTAACTAACCTAAGTACATCACACACGTCCATGTCCGAGGCAGGATTCTAACCTGCGACCGTAGCGGTCGCGCGGTTCCAGACTGAAGCGCCTAGAACCGCTCGGCCACTCCGGCCGGCTGCTCCTCTGACCCAGAGAATATGTTTTCCACATATTCCTTTCCTCTCCGATTTTGTGCAGAACCTCCTCATTCCTTCCCTTATCAGTCCACCTAATTTTCAACATTCGTCTGCAGCACCACATCGCAAATGCTTCGATTCTCTTTTGTTCCGGTTTTCCTACAGTTCATGTTTCACTACCATACAATGCTGTACTCCAGACGTACGTTGTCAGAAATTTGTTCCTCAAATTAAGGCCAGTGTTTAATACTGGTAGACTTCTCCTGGCCAGGAATGTCCTTTTTGCCATTGCTAGTCTGCTTTTGATGTTCCCCTTGCTCCGTCCGTCATTGGTTATTTTACTGCCTAGGTAGCAGAATTCACTAACTTCATCTACTTCGTGACCAACAATCCTGATGAAACGCCTGATTAAATCCGCAGAACAGAACAGGTAGTTGGAATTGTGGAAATGGGAGAAAAATGAGTGGCTGTCAGTTACACCCGAACACATATAACTTTATTTAGTTGCCAAAACATTACAGCGCAAATTTCCGAGCTTAGCTATCGACTGAATATGTGACAGAATCTTATGGTTTAAGGGTACAACCTCTTTAATTTTTAACACGGCTGAAGGCCCATTATTTGAAACACAACTACAATAAACTTTCAAAAGGCAGTAAGCGCAAGGTTTTATCCTTAAATAATATTTCAAATGAGACTGAAGGCTGAAACAATCTCTTGGCAAGTAAGGAATTTTGATTTTAAAACGGTTGAAGGCCCATGATTTAAAAACACAACTACAATACATTTTCAAAGGGAGAAGGCCCAAAGCTTTATCCTTAAATAATTTTAAAAAAGTAGGCTGAAGGCCCAAACAATCTAACAATAAAGAATTTTACTTTTAAAACGGCTGAAGGCCCTTGATTCAAAACACAACTATAATAAATTTTTAAGGGAAAAAGCCCAAGGCTTTATCCTTAAATATATTTTTAATGAGGCTGAAGTCGTCGAGCAGATGCGCAAAACTATAGACCTATATCTCTGACGTCGATATCTTGTAGAATTTTAGAACATGTTTTTTGCTCGCGTATCATGTCATTTCTGGAAACCCAGAATCTACTATGTAGGAATCAACATGGATTCCGGAAACAGCGATCGTGTGAGACCCAACTCGCTTTATTTGTTCATGAGACCCAGAAAATATTAGATACAGGCTCCCAGGTAGATGCTATTTTTCTTGACTTCCGGAAGGCGTTCGATACAGTTCCGCACTGTCGCCTGATAAACAAAGTAAGAGCCTACGGAATATCAGACCAGCTGTGTGGCTGGATTGAAGAGTTTTTAGCAAACAGAACACAGCATGTTGTTATCAATGGAGAGACGTCTACAGACGTTAAAGTAACCTCTGGCGTGCCACAGGGGAGTGTTATGGGACCATTACTTTTCACAATATATATGGCAGTAACTTAGAGATAGCAGCCATATGAGCGCGAATTGTAACTGCTACCCACGAACACCATGATGCCTAAACTGGGACCTGCATTAGCAGGCACCACTACAAAATTGTAGCGAAATGCAGGGAGATCTGCAGCGGATAGGCACTTGGTGCAGGGAGTGGCAACTGACCCTTAACATAGACAAATGTAATGTATTGCGAATACATAGAAAGAAGGATCCTTTATTGTATGATTATATGATAGCGGAACAAACACTGGTAGCAGTTACTTCTGTAAAATATCTGGGAGTATGCGTGCGGAACGATTTGAAGTGGAATGATCATATAAAATTAATTGTTGGTAAGGCGGGTACCAGGTTGAGATTCATTGGGAGAGTGCTTAGAAAATGTAGTCCATCAACAAAGGAGGTGGCTTACAAAACACTCGTTCGACCTATACTTGAGTATTGCTCATCAGTGTGGGATCCGTACCAGATCGGTCTGACGGAGGAGATAGAGAAGATCCAAAGAAGAGCGGCGCGTTTCGTCACAGGGTTATTTGGTAAGCGTGATAGCGTTACGGAGATGTTTAGCAAACTCAAGTGGCAGACTCTGCAAGAGAGGCGCTCTGCATCGCGGTGTAGCTTGCTCGCCAGGTTTCGAGAGGGTGCGTTTCTGGATGAGGTATCGAAGATATTGCTTCCCCTACTTATACCTCCCGAGGAGATCACGAATGTAAAATTAGAGAGATTAGAGCGCGCACGGAGGCTTTCAGACAGTCGTTCTTCCCGCGAACCATACGCGACTGGGACAGGAAAGGGAGGTAATGACAGTGGCACGTAAAGTGCCCTCCGCCACACACCGTTGGGTGGCTTGCGGGGTATCAATGTAGATATAGATATAGAATCTAAGATTTAACAAGTAAGGAATTTAAATTATAACACGGCTGAAAGGTCCTGATTGAAAAACACATCTACAATGAATTTTCAAAAGGCAGAAGGTCCAAAGCCTTATCCAAAAAAATATTTTAAATGAGGCTGAAGGACCAAACAATGCAAGACTTGACAAGTAAGGAACTTTCAATTTTAAAACAGCTGAAGGCCCATTATTTAAAACCCAACCAAAAGCATATAAATTCAAACCATCGGCTATCAGCCATTAAAATACACAATCAAACACCAATAAGAAAAGGTAGTACAGCCATCGGCACTCAGAAGTTTCCGGGGGTGGTTCTGCACTTGAAATATTAACTTTCGCTTAGGGGAGACAGGTAGTCGGCCCAGCTATATCCGATTCGCCGGCAACCCAACCAAGAGACAGTCAACGGACCCACCGACAAGACGACTTGCTTTCCACCTGACCAGTACACAAGGCACTCCAAAACCAAAACGTAAAAGGCGTAGCTTCCCACAACCAAGTATGATAAGCTGTCAAAACTAGACACACGTGTTGGACAGCGACCACTCGGTGAGGAAAGGACACTGCCTAAATTTTACGTCAGCGGCCAGAGCAGGTAACCGGAACGCTAACGGCCACAAGGCAGAAAATTCCGCTGGTGCACTTGGTCTTCAAATAACCAAAATACTCCACCGGATGGTGGTGAAACTTTCGCCAACTCGAACACTTGCAGTTGCTCATGGGAATACACCCAACAGTCAACCATGAAAACCAACGGCACAATGTGGACAGACTGGCTTCGGTAGTTAAATCACCACTCAACTTTGATGTCCCGGGTCGGTGAGCCTGCGATATTCGCTATTTTTGGCTTAATTAAAATAGCAAATTCAGCCAGAAGGCAAATACTTGTTTGTAAATAATGATTAATATATAATAAGGCGTCGCATGGCGACGGTGGAATTTTCTAGATAATGTAATTCGTCGTCTTTGGGCGGCAATATAAACAGAAAAGTACGGATGGATATGCGATCCTTCACTATTTTGTTCGCTGGAGAACAAATGAAGCCTTGAGCGCTAAAAAGACTTTTACTGTTTTTCTCGAGTAAGACGGACGCAGATTTGTGGCGGTCTGATCTAATTATTTTTACTAAATAAATAAAAACGTGTTCCGTCTAAGTTTTGAGTGAAGTGTAGGAAGAAGAACTGTTGTAACTTACCGTGACGAAGCACGAGCGACTCAAGAGGACAATGGCTATATAAAAGAGCGCCCAATGGACATGATATGGACATAAAAATCTACCGTCATTGTAGTATTAAGCTTAAGGTACGATATATGTTTTAGTTATAATAAATATTTGTTCTGGGAATACTGAATCATTTAGCAGTGCTCATTCCCATCATCTCCTCAGTATTATTTTCATTTTAATTATGCATTTTGCTAATATTACAGACACCAAGATCAGCAGTCTAATGTGCGTGTTACATTGATAAAAAGAAAACTGTTTTATCGTCTTCTTGCATCAGCTTTAATATCGAATTTCCCTTTTGTGTGATGTTACAGTTGTTTTTGCGCCCTTAAGAACTTTCTGGTCCCTTAGGAAATTTTTTTTTGTCATAACAATAACTTCACAACCGGGTATGATCGTATCTACGATCATGAAGTAATTAGAAAGACGATAACGCAACTTCTTAATCAATAGCACGCTAGTTGTGACTGCCTCAAGCCACGCGAAACCGCAAATAAAAACTATTCACATCTCATAATGCAATATTTTATGAGAATGGTCAATCCATGATTCTTACGCCAATTGTGATTGATAAAACAGTTAGTTAAATCTCAATTTCCAACTTTCCATTGAATAGCAACATCACTTCTATTTTGTAACATCACAAGCCGCGAACCTCGTAGCAATCGTAACAGCTCACACACACTCCGACACTGCGTAGAGATCGCCAGCAGGCCCAGCCCACTGCGCAGCGCTGACATTTCCTGGCTGATTCACACCAACCGACCGACTGCTGCACATCAGCACGGAGACAACACTAAAATAACTGAGCAGTCGACATCACAAGCTACACACAGTTTCACGAACACTTGCACGAAGGACTAGACAGTACTAACGGCAGCGACTGTGCAATAACAAGGACAAATCACGTGTCGGCACTCGCAGGCAACCCATCTGCAACATACACGTCGTCCGACAAGACGACCGACTGACGACCAACCAAGATGGTCCGCACTCAGGTGATGTGTATCGGCTACCGTCGGGCGAGTCACGGCTGTCCGGACCCCTCACTGCAGCCGCGCCCCGACTGAACTTCTGCCGTGCCCTAAGTCAAACACTGCCAGGTCCGGACTGCACTGCTAGCGCCTCCCAACTCACTGGCAGATCCGAACTAAGCCCCAAGACACGACAACCGAGAAGTAATAGGAGTCAGCAAAGATAATACGCCAGGGCTTATATCGGTAAGCTCCGCTGCTGCCGCTCACGGGCAGGCAAGGCGGCAACTCAGTGACACCAGTAATTGAAATTAACATAACGAGTACACTAAAAACAGGATTTCAAATGAGATATTGCATGAACACGAGCCACGCGCGGCTCACCTGACGTTAAATTTCTCGATGATCTCATTTCTGCTACTTCTCATTACTTTCTTCTTTCTTCCATTTGCTCTCTACCCATATTATGCACACATTATATTGTTCATTCTGCTCAGTAGATCATGCAATTCTTCACTTTCACTCAGGATAGCAATGTCATCAGCGATTCGTATCGTTGATATCCTTTCACCTTGGCTTTTAATTCCACTCCTGAATCTTTCTTTCATTTCCATCATTGTTTCCTCGGTCTGCAGATTGAACAGTAGGGCCAAAAGACTACACTCCTGTCTTACACACTTTTTAATCCGAACACTTCGTTCTTAGTCGTCCACTCTTATTAGTCCCCCTTGGCTCTTGTACCTATTGTATATTGTACGTATTGTATATTGTCTTACCATATTTTTCTCAGAATTTCGAACATCTTGCACCATTTTACATTGTCGACTGCTTCTTCCAAGTCGACAAATCCTATGAAAGTGTCTTGATTTTGCTTTACTCTTGCTTCCATTAACAGCCTCGAAGTCAGAATTGCCTCTATCCTGCCTTTACCTTTTCTAAAGCCAAAATGATCGTTATCTAGCACATCCTCAAAAAATGGTTCAAATGGCTCTGAGCACTATGGGACTTAAATTCTGAGGTCATCAGTCCCCTAGAACTTAGAACTACTTAAACCTAACTAACCTAAGAACATCACACACATCCATGTCCGAGGCAGGATTCGAACCTGCGACCGTAGCGGTCGCGCGGTTCCAGACTGTAGCGCCTAGAACCGCTCGGCCACTCCGGCCGGCTAGCACATCCTCAGTTTTCATTTTTATTCGTCTGTATATTATTCTTGTCAGTAACTTGGATGCATGAGCTGTTAAGCTGATTGTGCGATAATTCTCGCACTTGTCAGCTCTTCCAGTGTTCGGAATTATGTGGATGATATTTTCCCGAAAGTTAAATGGTCTAAGACTTAAATAGCGATAACCACAAGTGGATACCATGAAAGGATATACAGAAGCCGTAGAAATTGTTCAAGCCCAGGAATTTCAGTAGCATGGAAAAGGACGTGAAATTGAAAGACATTTGGAGCAGTGTAGTGAAGAAGATGTGTACTAGTCTTAAGCCACGGTGGTTAGCTAAATTGGACGACAGCCACCGACAACGGCCAATTGCGTCCTGGTATTCGAAGCATGTGCTGACATTATTCAAGTAACGATTCGAGACGAAACGGTAGCACTATATGCGAGTGACACCGTGTATTATTGCACCGGACTAAGGGCAACAACAATGCAACAAGGAAATAGGAACTGTTTATGAAAAATAGAAACCTGGGTGGCCAAATGGAGAACTAGGGCAAACCCAACAAGACGAAAACTATATATCTGGATGGCCAAATGGAGAACTAGGGCAAACCCGACAAGCCGCAGACAGTATTATTCCGACACAGGACTCTAATCAGGAAACGCTTACAAATGGACGCCGACATACGGCTCACAATGTGGAGTTTACCACTCAGACTGAACAGCTCTGCCAGGTACCTAGCAAGTACAACTCGACAAGTACGCGAACTGGCGAACTCACCTGACGTAACTCTCAGGTAAAATGAGAAAACACCAGAATCTAATGACACTAGTTCATGAACGACTTCACGAGTACAGCAATAAGACAGCAATACACACGTGTAAGACCTACAGAAGACCTGTCATAGAATACGCCTCTGCGTCCCTAGGAGGATGAGCAACACCAATAGTTGATCGTCAATACGAGGCAGAAATACGTTTACTTTGAAGTACCAATAAATTATCTCGACTAATTCCCTGGAGAAATACACCATCCTTGTCGTACTCCTTTGTTTCCGTTCGTTGACAGCGTTGTATTTCACCCAATTTAGGTGATTGTGTTTGGACTTTTAATAGCCTTTATGGGTTAGGATGGATAATCTCATTCAGCACTTATGTATATATATTACGAAGTTATCAGAAATGGAAAATTTTGAACATAAACGGAATTATTTAAGATCGTGACACTATAATAAATGTAGTTTTAGAGGTAGATGACCTAACTCTGATACACAGAACGAAAATGACCTTCAGATGGGCATCTATAAGTTGAAGCAGACAGCCTCAAATTACAACCCAACATCGTCGGTAGATAAAACGAAAGTGACGGGATTTCTGGGCAGACAATGAATAAGATCTAAAATAGTGTTGAATAATAAAGCCTTGGAATAAGTAAAACGTTTCAAATATCTAGGATGTGACGTCACTTACACATACTGTGCCTTAGGAAGTCGGGATGAGGGGTACACTTAGCATGGAATGTCAAGGCCCCTACTATGTCACTCCTTAACACAACAACCAGCAAATCAATAACTAACAATTTATTCGAAACAAGCTTTTATAAAACAGATTAGTGGCAATCAACACGTGGCCGTTCTTAAGACAACATCAAAATATACAGTTACAACAACTTACTAAGAAGATGAGTCAAAGAGATTTCAGGACTTAAGAGACAAATTACAATCTGAAGGTGATTTTAAAGGTGGCACATATAGTTTTGTTATTCTTTTTTTTAAGGCAATAATCTACAATATTAGACGACACGTCATTGCTCCTGTGCACCGAAACAGAACGTGGCGCCGCTCCCACACAGCCCAACTTGCAGGAAACTGGAACGCAAACAGACCGCAAACACCAAGCTAACATCAATTAATATAAGTTAAGAGATCAATAAACAACAATATAAATGAAGAAGCAATTAATACTTTCAATAGAAGTGAGTCCAATTTATCAGCAATATCAACGCTGTAAAACGTTTAAACTAAGAACTATACACAAATCGAATGCTGAAAATATAGTATCAGACTTTTACACTTTCACAGTTCGTCAAACAATATTTCCGCATATGATTAAGGCCGGAAATGTCTACAAAGATAAAATGGAAATAATTTCAAGGTAATATCACGTTATTCAAATGCACAACTTCACAACGATACTAGGTTTTGTGCACTTTAATTTCGTTGGATAGGTCTGCGATGTAGCTGCCAATTGTGTAAGCTTGGCATGCAGAAAATTACAAATAGACTATGACCTACTATCCTGAATACTTTACAGTTGCTACATCTTTTGCGAACACTGATTATTTAAAGGAGGTAGTGACTTCTGGTCTCCATGTGGTCACACACCTTGCCGGCTGGTCTTACTTCAGCAACACGTACATTACGGCAACGAACCAACAAGTACACTCGCTGGAACGCAAATCATTCAACGAAACGAAGGCACGAAAACCTTCCATGGAGAGCGTTGTTCGAGATGGTCTCGAGGGACGGATCTCTCGGAGAAAGCAGGCACCGAAGCAATGCGACGAGCAACGCCCGGAGTTGACATCAGGCAGGTCCCGCACAAACTCGCGCCCGTCTTGCAAGGTAGACGGGCGTCGCCGCTGGTGACCGAGCCCGCGTGTTTCCCTCCTTCGTCCCCGCGAGCACTTCCTTCCGCCACGCAGCGAGTCCACGCCCCAACTCCCCGACCGCCAAAACAGCCGCCAAATCACAAACATCGTAGTACAGCCGAGTAATCGACAGTCACGTGCCAAAGAGCTGGTGTGCCAGAAAAGGCGCTCCACGGTTCACATACAACCATGACATGGACCAAAAATTTAATGAAATAGCTCGCGTATGTGGAATCATAGTAAAAAGTTTGCAGAATAAAGCCAGGTAAGAAAGGCAACTGAAGTTTTATAAAACAATAGCAGAACCAACCCTTACTTACGGAAGTTAAACATGAACAATAACAAGGTAACAAGAAAATACGAGGGTTCCCCAGAAAGTAATGCACCGCATTTTTCTCTCAGCCGAAAACAATGCTACGAACGCGAAACGTTACGTATGTATTATTTGAAGTCTGAGCGCGCAAAGTTTCCGTAAATTCAGACAGATAGCGTAGCAGCAGAACAGTTTCAAAATAGCGTCTGTAGGTGATGTACGTTACAAGCAACGTGACGTCATTGAATTTCTCACTGCAGAGAAAGAAACTGTGGGGAATATTCACAAACGCTCGTGCAAAGTCTACGGAGTGGAAGGATTTACAAGGAAAGATAGAGGAAGAAATATAAGGAAAGATTTAGCAATATATAAACTAAACAAGAAAATAAAAGGAGAAAACTGAAGGAATATGTAGACTGTATGGGTGGAGAAAGATTACCAGTAGGGGCTCTAAATTACAAATGCACTAGAAGACGAAATGTAGGAAGACCCTACAAGAGATGGGTACCATAATGGGCAATTTTCCTAATACATGAAGTGAAGAAAAAGACATGTTACAAAAATGACCAGACATGGATGACCTGCTTACACACAGACCACAAACCAAAAGGCAGTTCAAATAAAAATACATCATTCCAATCTGTAAAATACCCTACAACACATCCAGAATCTTCCAGACATCACCGTGCCTCCTTCCCTCCCCACCGTGGAACCAGTCACTAATAACGTCACCTTTCAATCGCAGTTTGAAGCAAGAAACCAGCAAATACAGAACACATATGACACACACACACACACACACACACACACGCACACACACGCCTATACACGCACGCACACGCCCACATAAGCGCTCACCACCACCTCTACAGTAGATCTCCGACGAAAGCTGGCCTATTGCCTATACCTAAACAAATCAACCCGACAGACACGCAGCCCAATCGGAATGTTTATACAGCACTGTACCTCGTATATTTTGGTTACCCTTCACAAGTGTTCCCCTCTGTTAATTTGCTTTGTAATGTAATTTTCTGTTCTTGTATTATAAATATCCTATTTGCTCCCAAGATCCTCTAAATTGCCATTACTTGTATCAACACTATGTTTCTCTATACTTACGTTTATGTTCTTATGATTTTATTTCTATTATCCTATATACTTACACTTACATTTTTACCATTTAAATTATATTTTGTAGTTCATATTTTACGTTGAAAATCCTGAACAGTTTCCTCAACTTACTTCATATATTCTATATTGTTCGAAGTGTAAATAATAGTAAAATTTTAAACCAAAAAAAGAAATCTAGTGTACTTTTAAATGCAGCAAGTGAATTGAATATTGTAATAAAGAACATAAATGCATTAAAACTTCTGGCTGAAAAGGGCTTAGAAAGCCTTCGAACAGTCCGCCCTTCGCCTTCTGAGGTGGGAACGAAAAGAGCAGTTAGAAAGGAAAATAGCACCCCAACACTTCGCCTGAAGATGATGCCTAGGAAACTCATTGAAACGTTGTTACAAGACGATACTACCAATCGGCTGATCACACGAGTAGTTTTTATCACCCCCTTTCCTGCTCTGCAAGCAAATGGAGCGAGGGAAGAACGACTGTCTGTACGCTTCCGAACGACTCCATGACTTCTCTCATCCTATCTTCTCGGCTCTACGCAAACTGTAGATTGTTGACAGCAGAATGGTTCTGCAGTCTGTCACAAACCCCCCTTCTGCAAACTTACTCAACAGTTTTACGTAGCATTTTCCTAATATTTGCATATTGATTAACCTATCTATTACCAGTGCAGCACTTGTCTGAATTTTTTTCCATGTCTTTCATTAATTTGACATCGAGGTGAATCTCAATGGGTCGCACAAGTGTTCGCTTTGCGGCCTCCCTTATAGATGAGCTATACTTTCCTTGACTTCTCCCCGTAAAACCGAAATCGATCATTCACTTCTGTGCTCACTCCATTTCATATCGCTTTACAATGTTGCGTCTAGACATTTACTCGACATGACTGTCCCAAGCAGTAAACATCTAACATTGTATTGGAATAATGCATGATTGTTTTCCCTGCTCATTCTCATCGCCCTTATCCTAGCAGTATGTACGTGTGTGCCGTAACTGAAATGAATGTAGCAAACGAGAGGGCTGGCGAAATGGGTCGCAACAAGCATATTTCACAACACAACCCATGTCCTTACTCCTTAGCGTACGGTCCTAGGCGTCGTTAAACGGCGTCGCGTGCGGCCAGGAGGGTATACATCCGAGCCCTCAAGGTGGTGGTCTGCAGAGCGACGATTTCAGTGTACTTGTGACAGCAAGGTAAAAGAGACGTCGGGTTGCAGTTTTAAGGCCATTATTCGCAAACGCTGTAGTCGACATAGTTGCGGATATTCCAGGTGGGACAGCACTACGTGTCTTCCGCCTCTTGCTGGGACGTGGACGCGTTGCTTTCGGCTGTGCAAATACCTGTTTGACAGGTTTTGTGTAGAGGACAGTGCACCTGCACACTGCGTCAGTTTGTCATCGAATGGGGACGCGTCTTTATTAATGTGTGGAGCGGACAGGAAATGGACCGCTATTCTTGGGAGGAGGCCTACAGGGCCTACAGGGTGGCTAATGGAAATGCTCACCCTGCCAGTACGTTTGTACGTTCGGTGGTTTCCGAATCGTCGAGTGCCAGATCGACGGACATTTCCTGCCATCCACAGGTCCCTACGAGACATAGGTCCACTTGAGGTACGTTTTCCACTATCACCTTCTCGCAATGGCACACGTGCATTTTATGCCTACTTGGAAACCCGGTGTATTCATTTTGTGTTACAGGTGCTAAGGCCGTCAACGCATAATGCGTGCACCAGCGCTTGAAGAGGGGGCGTTAGCACTTCTTGAAATAAGCTCGGGCTGTGTTTACCGCTTTCAGAAGGCTTCCAACCTTAACTCAGACGATTTTCCATGTCGAGTTGAATTCTGCCAGTGTTTTTTGCAAGGGTATGTCATTCAACAGGATTTTCCGAACCGTGTACTTTTTACGGATCAGCCATTCTTTACACGAGAGGGTGGACACAGGACAATCTGCAGTCTGTTAGTGGTCACCAAGGTGGCTTCGCTGTCAACATTCGGGCTGGCTTAGTAGGCAACAATCTGGTCGGTCCATACTTGTTCCCCCGGCGACTGAACGTAAATAGATACTTAATCTTTTTACGATAAACTCTACCAGAGTTGTTGGGACATGTGTCACTCAACGTGCGGCAGCAAATGTGGTACCAACACGATGGTGCACTTCTCACACGCAGTGCGAATGCACTTGCATGGAACCTTTGGCGAGGACTGGATAGGGCGCTGTGGGCCGGCGGCATGGCCTGCACGTTCCCCCGACCTGACACCCATTTAGTTTTTTCTTCTAGGGCCAACCCATCTGAAATCTATAGCCTATGAAACACCCATTGAGACTGGGGAAGAGATGACAGCGCGCGTCATGGCAGCCTCCGATGCAATTTGCACGTTCCCAGGAGTATTTGAAAGAGTGCGGCGACAGTCACTCCAGCGTATTTGCACGGCGTGCATTGAAGCTGGAGGACCAAATTTTAACACTTCTTGTTTTCAAATAGAAGTTATGAAGCTTCACCCGGACTTCCCATTTACGTTGATGCCACAAATACACTGAAATCTTTGCCCTGCAGATTTGGTGCCGTGACGGCTCGGATGACATGTCTGCCTAGCCTCTTGGCGGAGCGCGACGCTTTCAACGACGCCTAGCGCCGTACGCTATGTGAAATGAATATATATATATATATATATATATATATATATATATATATATATATATATGTGTGTGTGTGTGTGTGTGTGTGTGTGTGTGTGTGTGTGTATGTATCTACTGCTATTAAAAAAGGCAATACTCTTGTGGTGAGCGTACTGTAAGACCTTCGGTACACACATCAGATTAATTAACTTGTCGCTCCAACGAAGTAGGCGAGTGTCAGCAATATGTCTCGTGATCTTATCGTGGCGTGTTTATCTTCTGCCGTTAGGTCAGACGATAGAAATGCCACTTGCACACTTAGAGTAGCAGATTGACAGTGACCAACTTTAAACAGAACTTGATTAATTTTCACATACATTTATTAAAATAATAACAAGCATGGATACCATTTACAATTGACAATCTGAAATTCCTTTGGTATTGGTACGTTAATCTTATTCTCACATATATCTCTGATACTTGACTAAAGTGTCTATACATTTATCTTCATGGCTATCTACAGGAATCTGGTAATCTTATTAGGCGCAGACTAAAACTTGACTACAGACAAATGTAGAACTCGTACAGACTGGTATAGACTAATGTAGACTGGTACAGACTAGTGCAGACAAATGTAGACTGACTAATCGGAGGTCTGTACACTCGTTATAATACCTCGCGCGTTCATGTATCACTGCGAGAGTGTGATCCGCGAGGAGAAAAGGTTCTACGTTAGCAGCAATCTCATTGGCTGCGTTACATATTAATACGCAAATCGGCGGAAGCAGAATTTGGTCCGTCTCTATGGCAGCGCCATCTCGTAGTGCGGAGACAGACGAGCGCTGCGCCTGCACTGTTGTGCTTAGCAGGGCGTGCTCTAGTGGGAAAGTTGTGTACGCACTGACTACGTGGAACTATGTACACAACAACTCTGAACGCCTGTTTTAAGTGCAATCTAGATGTGATACGTGTATACAGAGGGGTTTAATATTAGTGATTCATTTGTCACGGTCTTAGACTATCAGATGGAGCTCAGAGCTCCGTCGGTGCTGTGTTTTGACTCTGCAGGCAGTAAATGTGCTGAGTTTAGAGATAAACAGTGTTTGCAACATTCATTATAGGGTATATCCATTCCCTACCGACGAGTACGTACTCAGCATGATCAATCATTTAAATAGGGTCACGTTGGTGGCCTGCAATAAACTGGATGGACGTATTGCTGCACGTGTTGGACAGAGTGTGCCGTGTCACTGCTTTCTGCAGAGGTCTGTGAAACATTCCCACACCTGTAGGCCAGACTCTGGACGTTTGTTTAGCTAAGGAGCACGTCAAGATGGACGAGTTACGTGAGCTGCCGTGGCCGACTGAACATCATCCAGGCACGTGCTCCATCTGCTGTGCCACCAGGGGCCTTTGGCAACTGTCGGCTTCCGGCAGGACTAAGATCACGTGTGCCTCTGGCCAGGCACCCACTGGCGCCACGCCATCGCCAGGCGTTGCTACTCTGGTGTCCTGGAAGAGGCAAACGGTGTCTGTTATGGCACTCTGTTATCGTCTGTGATGAGAGTAGGTTCTGTCTGTGTGGTTGTGATGGATGCATACGTGTATGGCGTGTGCCTGGTGAGCTGCCTATCCCGGAGTACATTCGCCCATGAGACATCTACATCTACATTTATACTCCGCAAGCCACCCAACGGTGTGTGGCGGAGGGCACTTTACGTGCCACTGTCATTAACTCCCTTTCCTGTTCCACTCGCGTATGGTTCGCGGGAAGAACGACTACCGGAAAGCCTCCGTGCGCGCTCGAATCTCTCTAATTTTACATTCGTGATCTCCTCGGGAGGTATAAGTAGGGGGAAGCAATATATTCGATACCTCATCCAGAAACACACCCTCTCGAAACCTGGACAGCAAGCTACACCGCGAGGCAGAGCGCCTCTCTTGCAGAGTCTGCCACTTGAGCTTGCTAAACATCTCCGTAACGCTATCACGCTTACCAAATAACCACGCGACGAAATACGCCGCTCCTCTTTGGATCTTCTCTATCTCCTCTGTCAACCCGACCTGGTACGGATCCCACACTGATGAGCAATACTTAAGTATAGGCCGAACGAGTAGTGTTGATGGACTACATTTTCTAAGGACTCTCCCAATGAATCTCAACCTGGCACCCGCCTTACCAACAATTAATTTTATATGATCATTGCACTTCAAATCGTTCCGTACGCATACTCCCAGATACACTCCTGGAAATTGAAATAAGAACACTGTGAATTCATTGTCCAGGAAGGGGAAACTTTATTGACACATTCCTGGGGTCAGATACATCACATGATCACACTGACAGAACCACAGGCACATAGACACAGGCAACAGAGCATGCACAATGTCGGCACTAGTACAGTGTATATCCACCTTTCGCAGCAATGCAGGCTGCTATTCTCCCATGGAGACGATCGTAGAGATGCTGGATGTAGTCCTGTGGAACGGCTTGCCATGCCATTTCCACCTGGCGCCTCAGTTGGACCAGCGTTCGTGCTGGACGTGCAGACCGCGTGAGACGACGCTTCATCCAGTCCCAAACATGCTCAATGGGGGACAGATCCGGAGATCTTGCTGGCCAGGGTAGTTGACTTACACCTTCTAGAGCACGTTGGGTGGCACGAGATACATGCGGACGTGCATTGTCCTGTTGGAACAGCAAGTTCCCTTGCCGGTCTAGGAATGGTAGAACGATGGGTTCGATGACAGTTTGGATGTACCGTGCACTATTCAGTGTCCCCTCGACGATCACCAGTGGTGTACGGCCAGTGTAGGAGATCGCTCCCCACACCATGATGCCGGGTGTCGGCCCTGTGTGCCACGGTCGTATGCAGTCCTGATTGTGGCGCTCACCTGCACGGCGCCAAACACGCATACGACCATCATTGGCACCAAGGCAGAAGCGACTCTCATCGCTGAAGACGACACGTCTCCATTCGCCCCTCCATTCACGCCTGTCGCGACACCACTGGAGGCGGGCTGCACGATGTTGGGGCGTGAGCGGAAGACGGCCTAACGGTGTGCGGGACCGTAGCCCAGCTTCATGGAGACGGTTGCGAATGGTCCTCGCCGATACCCCAGGAGCAACAGTGTCCCTAATTTGCTGGGAAGTGGCGGTGCGGTCCCCTACGGCACTGCGTAGGATCCTACGGTCTTGGCGTGCATCCGTGCGTCGCTGCGGTCCGGTCCCAGGTCGACGGGTAAGTGCACCTTCCGCCGACCACTGGCGACAACATCAATGTACTGTGGAGACCTCACGCCCCACGTGTTGAGCAATTCGGCGGTACGTCCACCCGGCCTCCCGCATGCCCACTATACGCCCTCGCTCAAAGTCCGTCAACTGCACATACGGTTCACGTCCACGCTGTCGCGGCATGCTACCAGTGTTAAAGACTGCGATGGAGCTCCGTATGCCACGGCAACCTGTCTGACACTGCCGGCGGCGGTGCACAAATGCTGCGCAGCTAGCGCCATTCGACGGCCATCACCGCGGTTCCTGGTGTGTCCGCTGTGCCGTGCGTGTGATCATTGCTTGTACAGCCCTCTCGCAGTGTCCGGAGCAAGTATGGTGGGTCTGACACACCGGTGTCAATGTGTTCTTTTTTCCATTTCCAGGAGTGTATTTTACAGAGATAACTGCTCCAGTGTTTGTTCCGCTATCATATAATCATACAATAAAGGATTCTTCTTTCTATGTATTCGCAATACATTACATTTGTCTATGTTAAGGGTCAGTTGCCATTCCCTGCACCAAGTGCCTATCCGCTGCAGATCTTCCTACATTTCTCTACAATTTTCTAATGCTGCATGCTAATGCAGGTCCCACTTTAGGCATAATGGTATTCGTGGGTATCAATTACAATTGGCGCTCATATGGCTGCTATCTCTAAGTTA
This sequence comes from Schistocerca americana, assembly GCF_021461395.2. Taxonomy (NCBI): domain Eukaryota; kingdom Metazoa; phylum Arthropoda; class Insecta; order Orthoptera; family Acrididae; genus Schistocerca; species Schistocerca americana. The sequence continues at coordinate 97,576,721 of NC_060126.1, forward strand.
CTGCCATTTCTTTGACAGGAAAGAAATGTGCTTCTTAAGCAGAAAAGTGTGCATCCACTTGGCTGCTGCGGCGGCTCGTGCTCTTCATAGTGTAAAACAACTGCCCTGGCCAGCAAGATCACCATATCTGTCGCCAATTGATCACTCACGGGAAATGATGTAGTGGGAACGTTATCGTTCTCCAGAGCCTGCAAGAACCATTGCCGAACTGCAACAAAAGACAGGAAAGGCACATAATGCTTGGGACGATATATCACATAATGCCATTCAGCACCTCTAGGATCATTAGCTTGTCGCAATACACGCCTGCGTTGCTGAGAAAGGGCGATTCACTGTGTACTGATGCAACTGTTTGCTCAACCGTAACTGTGACATGTGTGTTTCACTTGATCTGATTTTGTTATGATATATTCCTGTCACAGCACAATAAAATGACCTTCTCTTTAAGAGTTTGCATACGTCACTTCACTTATAGGCAAAAACCTATTAAATTATTCCATTTATACGCAGTCTACTCCACATCTCATGTTGCATACTTATAGATCAAATTTTTACCTATGAGCCAATGCTCGGAAACGTCATCCAACGACGTTACAGAGCGTCAAAGTTATAGACACAGGAGTAGACCTGATGCATGGGAAAGCTCTCTTGGTCCCCTGTAAAATCTTATTTCCGCCACAAACTGTTGCCTAAGATTTGCAGAAACATACTCTCTGCTCATTGGCCGCGGTATTATCAAATTCTTAACTGGTCGTAACATGCATCCGATTGTCCTCCAGCAGCCTCCAAGAGATAATACCTACTGCTGGCGCAACTTTCAAGAGTGTCGGGACCAAGTCTATACTCAGAGAAGTGGCACCTCACCCGAATGTGTGAGCGCATGGCCATTGTACGCCAAAGGTGATCAATATAGCAGATAAAGGGAGACCAGACTTCTCCCTCTCCCCCCCCCCTCCCCCCCACTTACCACCCTGCTGGAGATTCGTTTATCTGGAGGGGCCAGATATCCCACCGAGCCTCCACACACTGCACCCCACGACGGCAATGGCACTAGTCGTTGGCTGGGGGCCGCACCAAGACTCTGACAAACATTAGCTAGCCCCCAGTGCAAACTAATGTGCAATTAATGCAAAAAAAAATTGTTAGAGGAAAATTTTAATCTCTGCAATCAGAGATGTCTCTATCTCTTGATTGAGTAACCAATACTTTTGCTGAGAGAGAAAGCGGAAACGTGGCTCAAGCCCGATGCTTTCCGCCACAATGCAGCCATTGTTCACCTTATGAGATTGACAGACTGCCTTCTGCTGGCGCCATGCAGACGTTTCCGGTTACATCCCACCCCGGCGTGGAGGGTGCTAGGCTATCTGTACAAGTGCACAGTTTTAGTATTCTACCTAAAGTAGCGACGAAATAGGGGCAGCAAATGAGTCAATATCGCACAGCGTTATGTCACACTAACGTCACATCTATCCTTCGACAATTTTAAATAAAGGAATGAAGAAGATATCTCATAACTGCAAAACTTGTTTGTCACATGGGTTGGGCATCTTCGAACTAAATTTAAATAGCCACCAGAATCAGAAAACAACTGCTAACAGTATTCCATTAGGACAAGAAAAACTGCCTGATTGCTCCATAATAACAAACATAACATGAGGGTGAATACGCTACCTTAAATTCATACACAGATAACTTGTGTTGGCAGAAAATAAGAAAAACAATGGTAGGAGTCTTTGTTCGGTATGAATAAACTCCTGTCCTAGGCTACAGCGTAGGCTTGCTACTATGAACATAATCTTGACAGACATAAAACTGAACAAAATTATTGCCTTGTAGTTGTGGCCCTCAGTACATGCTACTCTATTCTGTGCTAGCCTCTTCAGCTCCAAATAACTACTGCAACATACATCCCTCTGAGTCTGGGTGGTCTACACTAAATTTAGACAGTATATAACATACTTAATGTCATAAAACTATCTTACTCTAGTGCCCTGGGTCTAACGTACATTTTTACAAGAAAAATTACAGAATTCATTTGCTCGATGATGATGTTGATGGTGGAAGGTTGAGTCTTTTTGATGACAACTTCCTTCTGTGGGATATATATCCTTCACGCTTCAAAAACCAACGGTAGCCACCTAACACTGAAGGAGTGCATTCGCCCATGAGACAGATCCCACCCCAGGCAGGCTTCATGGTGTTCTTTCCATTCGCAAAATGTTCTGCTGGAACCTCTCTCCGTGTTCGTCACTAATCGCTCCCAAATTGGTAGGGAAGAAATCTAAATGAGGATGAAGGAAGTACATTTTTAGTGACATTCTGCATTCAAGATTTTTATAGTTCTCTCAAAGAGTTCCCACTAATATGTCACTGTTTTCTGCCCTTGTATTCAACAGGAAATCTTCAACACACCCTTAAAAGAACGCCAGGCTGCGAGTTCTGACTTAATATTTCTTCGAAGTTCTTATCATGCATCAACTTCCTAATTTGCGGCCCAATAAAAATCCCCTTTTTCAATTTGCCGTCACTTAATTCAGGGAACACTGCATGTAGATGCATGAAACCATTAGCATTTGTGTCCATTCCCTTGACAAAATTCTTCATAAGGCGTCGCTTAATACGCAGTGGGGGAAGGAAAACATTTTGAGAATCCACCAAAGGTACATATTTCACATTTTCTCTCCCTGGAGCATTTGCTTGTATAATGTGTATCTGTTGCATGGCTGTCCCAAAGACAAAGGAAACAGCAATACTTTGTGAAACCACTTTGTAGGCCAGTTAGTAAACCAATCACCTTAAGATCACCACATATTTTCCAATTTTCTTCCTTATACTTAAGAGCTTCAAGTATCTCTGATAAATTTACGTAGTTCTCTTTCATAGTCACAGAAACGTATTACCATTATGCAATACTACAGCCTTCAGACTTATCTTGGAAGTGTCAATAAACAAGCGCCACTCAGCAGCATCGTATGGTATGTTTAACTGTTCCATTAATCCTACTGCGAAACTACAAGCACAAACGTTGCCCACCATACGGTAATATGTCATCAGATCTTTATTACGTTGCCTAAAATGAGCAATCCTTGTTTCTCCATGAAGTAAGTTCCATTCCTCAAGACGTAAAGATAAAATTTCTGCACGCTCCTTGGATAAGTGTAAATCACGAACTAGGTAATTCAAGTCTGCTTGAATAACTAAATGTGGGGTTTGTTCTGGAAAGTGCTCCTCTCCACTTGATTGAAATTGTGCATCCTCAGTGTTTGTAGATTCATGATCAGAATTAGGAACTTCTTCCCACACTAGTGGAGGAGTTGGAACTGGCAGGTCTTCACCGTGGGGAACAGGTCTGACTGCTGAGGGCCAGGTTATGGTACTTAATATCCTTATTCTTTGATGAAAGGCCAGTTACACTAGTCAAACAGAAGTAGCAATCATCAACATGATTTTGAGGCACTCGCAGACCATTGGTATGCCAAATGATAAGTGCTGTTTTTTTTTTCCTTTCAGCCATTGTATTAGTTTAGAATTTCATCTAGTGAAAGTTATGTGAGGTGCCCAATCTTTATCCTGATCTCCCAATGATACGACGTCTTCAGTAAGTTAGAAATTGGTCGTCTTTGTTTCCTTGTCGTGAATTCACGACATATATAACAAAATGAATCGGAATGGTTTGTACATCCACGTTTTGATTTCTTCATGTTGTATTTTCAATGCCTACAGAACACTGTCGAATGAACGTAGCCAGACCAATTCCTGAAAAATAAAAGAAAAATTCAAAGACTTGAGATAATATAGACGGTAGAGCAAGCAAATGTATGTGGCTGGAGGGTTGAAATACACAGTGAAAGATACACTAATGTTACATATTCCATTTAAAAAGTAGTTCACATTAAAGTTAAGAACAAAAAAGTCACTGCACTAACTTTTATCACACTCCTTTCAAACACAAAGCACTTAAAAATTATACAGTAAATTCAACTATGTTATATAACTTGCAGATCATAACTTGTGATCCTGACGTGATGGACACTTTCTGATTTCATAGTTTACGTCACATTACAATATAGAATTAAGTTTTATATCTACTTTGTCTGTACGAAAACCACTGTTGACCAGTGTTATGGTCGAGGAGGCAGACGGAAACTTGTTCGTGGGGGCAAACGGACATATTAATTTTTTTCGTAATAAAACAATTATGGTGGTCTCGTAAATATCTTTAACTAACTTCTAATTTTAATTTTAATAAATGACAGTAATTTTGACTGAATAATGTATTTAACGACGGAATTATCCGTAATCGTAAAAGGAAAGATAGATGCTCTTAGACAGAAGAGTATATTCACTTAGCCGTGAATAATTTTAAAGAGGACAGAAACCTGTTAGCCACAACAGCTGCAACCTTTTCGGTTGCACGCAGTTTATTAAGAGAAGAAGTTTTAAAAATGTCAGTCCTGTCCCATCGGCTTCAGGATCTGCCAAACACAAATAGAAGATGGGAAGGTGACTCGTTTTCACAGATCCTACTTTTATTATTGATCTAAAACAAACGGAATGTGGGAACATCATTCATTTTGACACATCCTACTTTTATTATTGATCTAATTTAGAAGGTAGCGAAAAATTCAAGATGTAATACCGGTAAGAATGATGCATGCAGTGTATGTAAAAAGTTCTATAAACACGGTGAAAATTGGATGCAGTGTCTACATTGTTCTTCCTGGTTTCATGTTGTATGTGTTTCAAATGGAAATAATCTCTACTTTTTTTCCCAGAATAGTTCCAATGATAGGAGTGACAAAAAATTCAGATGTCCCTTTGCCTCATACGCAGTATCGGTTTGCCCCTATAGTTGGGGGTAATCTGACATTAGTGCACCCTCCACTTATTTCAATATTCTTAGGCAGTAAATAAATTTTTAAAAAACGGAAAACTTGTATTGTTTCAGCCTAAGGTATAAAATTGTTAGTGATATGAAATTTTAAAAAAATCTGAAATCTGATTTTTTAATAGTTAGTATTAAAAATCCCCTTATGGTGCCCGTTTGCCCGGACTTTATCCTAATTATTGTTGGTCCTCAACAAAGGGTCTGTCTGTATGGTGATCCGTGAGATATGTGTCATGTAAACATTTTCTGGCTACATAGGTTGGTGAACGCACGTACAAAAAATTGATATACATGACTATACAGTACCTAATAAACAACACAGTTGAGATCGCTCAATGAAAATTCACTTCACTATCTGACGATGTTGCAGTGTCTGTGTTATTCTGTTTACGATGCAAAGTCCACGTGTTCCTCTGCTCGTTTCCTATATTCCTAGGCTTTTATATCTCTTTCCTCTGTCCTTTTCCTGTTTGCTTCTGCTCTTTTTCTGTCTACTTCTGCTTTTTCTGCGTGTGCCTCCGCTTCTTCTAGCATCTGCTTTGCCCAGAATCGGAATATCCCCCACGTGTCCAAGGTTCGAAGTGCCTCCCCCCATGTTTCCAGGGTTGGAAGTGCCCTGTGGTACTGTCGATTCAGTTTTGCAAGTCTCACTAGTTTCGTTCTGTTGTCTTGCGGCTAAGGGTTCCTGGATTTCAAGCAACGCAGTCTCTGCTGATGTTTCTCCCATAGCAATTTCCTCTACGGCTTGCTGTGATTCCATTGAATCTTCCAAAATATAAACTTTCCTTGCTTCTCTAGATCGCGCTCGACTAGCCGTATCCATGTATTGAGGAGTTGAAATTGAAAATTATCCTACGAAATTTAACATGGGCAAATAGACTTACACACAACAATGCTTTTACACAAAAATACTGAATCTTCACGTGCAATACCAAAAGGAATCTTCACGTGTAACTCATAATGTTAACACGAAATAGGAAAATCTCAATGAAATCACCCCAGAGAAGGAGGCAGATACAAAAAATCAATACAACGCAAACAGTTTGCAAGAGCTACGCTGTCATAAGTTGCAGGTGTGGATTCCGGCATAGGTAAAAGTGAAATGGGATAAAATGGCCGCCACAACTTTTTGCACTCCAAGTACTGTTTCACTGTGCTGTCGTAACCGCAGGAACGCTATAGAAAGACGAGCGAGTGTAATGCTCATTACTGGCATGGAGTCATATGTAAAACTAAATAACAATGATATCAGATGAGCGAGTGCAATGCTCGTTGCTTTCACTAAATAAATTATCCCTGTATGACAACATAGTGAATGTAACCAGTATGGTGCAAAACAGATTACGTTTATTTTTAACAGGTCACCCGACCAAGATAAGTACTTGGACTAGCTAAACAGTCTTGAAATTTAAGTCAAATCTGCATATAACAGGAATTTATTTGCTCTGAAAGTTTCATGAAACTGATAAAAAATGGACAGAGAGCAAAGTTATGTGAATATTCGGTTAAATTCATCAAGGATGACGCTAACACTGGGGAGGGTACCGAAATTTACCTGGAATACCGCACAGAGAATGTAGTATCAAGTTCCTTATCTGAGCAGCTCCGTAATTCACAGTTAGGGAATCCAGAAATACACGTCAGAATAAATGAAATAGGCAACACAATCTCGGTATTAGAAACAAACATGTAAGCGAGCTGCGTAGAATATCGATCACACTACCACAAATTCCGAACTTACATTTCCTCAAGAACACCAAAGTGTACTGAGCAGCATCAGATCCGCACTAGGACGTGGTAACTCACAAAGACCTCTCCAGATGACACCTGGCTGCCAACTCATTCGAACTTCTGAGTTCCTACCCAACTGCCCATTTCAGAAACCTCAACATGGTTTGGACATTTCTGTGATGTTGCCAGTGTGCTAGGTGAGAAATGTTGCTAAATCCATGAGAAAGCAGAGTAAAGCATTTAGAAATTCCCTCCTTTTCGGTACTGAGACGCACATTTTTAAATATCAAGTTAGTGCTGGGGCCGAAAAAATGTCTTCCAAATTGGGCAGCCTTACGCACTGGCTCTGAGCACTAAGGGACTTAAGTTCTAAGGCCATCAGTCCTCTAGAACTTAGAACTACTTAAACCTACCTAACCTAAGGACATCACACACATCCATGCCCGAGGCAGGATTCGAACCTGCGACCGTAGCGGTCACGCGATTCCGGACTGTAGCGCCTAGAACCGCTCAGCCACCCCGGCCGGCCTTACGCACTAAGCACACTGTCTAGAAAGGGGCGGCCAAGATTTTTGGTTCGCAGGCCATTCCCGGGCACCAGTGCCATAGTGCTCAGCCTCGCTGCGCCTATTCCCCACTGCCGCGCCACGCTGTCTGAGCCTGGGGAGAGTGAAGAGAACAAAACAACAAAACTGCCAACGCGCTGCATTTAAATGGCGGTTCAGTAGCACTGCACACAACTTATATTTCACATTTCTCAACAACATGCATTACAAACAAAAGCAGTTTTCAGTATTATTTAATTATTTATGGCTCGCCTAAGTTTCATCCATTTCAGACTGTCGGCATACAGACAAACAGAGACAATTTCACAGATTTTCACAGACAAGTTGTCACACGTTTCTTAATCGAAAGAAATCTGTCAAAAAAATATATCGATCGAAATACTGTAGAAGTTTTGTAACATCGTCATTACGGAGACCACTGAATGAATGCACCTGAGGAAAGCAGTGTAGACATCCTGGACAGTTTTAATGTAAAAGGAATTGCAGCTAGAACAAGAATTACCCTTCAGGTCACTGCTCCTGCACGCAGGCCCTTTGAACTTAAACGGCAAATGGTATCGAAAACAGATGTAAGATTGCCAGCGTCCTGAAAACGTTTAGGAGACTATCCTTGCAATTCTTTCAAAGCCGCATTGAATTCTTCAAATCCCGCATTTTCTTTAATATCAATAATTGTCAGAATATGTTACTTGTATAACACTGTTTTCTTTTTTAATACAGCCCCATAAAATCGGACAGAAGTTGTTTCTCACCTTGCAGTGTCCCACTGTGGACAGTGTGTAGTTAAGTCCACTTAAAATGCAAGGCCTTCAATCCATTCCGGATGTTCTAATTTTTGTTCCTGCATTCTTTTTTCATTTATAAAATCAACAATACCGAGTTTTAATCGAAAAACCGTTCCAGGCATGCCCCTTGACTTAACCAACGTACTTTGCCGTAATATATTGAGTCTCTATACACTTCGTTCAGTTTAATCGAAAATTGTTGCAACTGATAGTGGAATAATGCATACAACTTCAGAATTTCATTCAGCAATGACAGTTTGCACAAAAAAGTCAATCTACAGATCTATGGTCACAAGCCTCCAGAAAGACTGAGAATGACAGAAAACAGGGATGAAAACTTTCAATGTCTATAAAGCAGTCACGTGAGTGATAGGTAGTACAAATGTACTGCGAAACAATATTTCCATACCATGCAGAAAGAATTTAAAGATTTAGTTAATAATGAAAGAGGGAAAAATTACAACGATCGATGGAGCAGTCATTGTTCAGCACCTCAAAATGTGTGTGAATTCCTAAGGGACCAGACTGCTGAGGTTATCGGTTCCTACACTACTTAAACTACCTTAAACTAACTTATGCTAAGAACAACACACACCCATGGAGGATGGACTCGAAACTCCGACAGGAGGCGCCGTGGAGCAATCGATTGATGGTGCCTAAAACCGTGCGGCCACTCTGTACGGCTTCAGCAGATCACAATGCACTTTTGAGCTAAATTTGCAAGGATGCGGAACATGTAGAAATTGGTGGTATGAACAGTAAAAATACTGGTCAGAATACACGGAAATAGTGCTATCACAGTGTAAGGTGGCAGAATAAATGGTCATATTCGAACCTTACATGAGACCTTTATACATCGCAACGAGAAACTAAAGATACCTAATGTAACTCGGCGGTTATCAGAACATCTGCCTATCAGTATGGAATGCCAAAACAAATGACAGCCAATCTAGGGTAATTAATACACCATTCCTATATAATGCATGTCTTTGAGTGGAAGGTAGAACGGGCAATGCAAGTCGCTTTTAGTTTTGAAAAGCCAGCCAAACAACGGTGCAGCGAAGGTGTGCTGTTGGGGTTACGATGGAAACCACTTAAAGGGGTGGCAGGAGGGAGGTCAGCGACCTGGGCCAGGTGATTCGGGCTGGAGGACCACATGTAGTGGCACATCTGTACTAGGGATAGATAAAAAGCTTTAGAAAGCTGCATTATGGAATTCCAACAGGATACGCACAAGAGCCAGTGACACATTTCGTCCAGCGAGTGAGACACACAGGAAGGTCAATGTATTTTAGGCATCTGGAATGGGCACGATGCATCCAATTGGCGGAAATGCACTACGAAGGTGAAATATACTGAAGTTTCGATGCAGTTTGATAGAAGGAACATTGTGATTGGTAGAGAGAGTTTCTACAAAATAAGAGGAATGCTCCTATTGGTCGAGAAGGGCCGTAACGTGAAAAACGAATGAACCCAAGTGGGGGGAAGCAGTTCTGCCATGAGTAGAACAAGAGAGAAATTTTTAGGACTATTCTCTAAACTGGCGTCAAGTGCAGAATGGAGCACTTAACGCTCTATATGACGAAAAGAAAAAAAATGTTCAGATGTGCGTGAAATCTTATGGGACTTAACTGCCAAAGTCATCAGTCCCTAAGCTTACACACTACTTAGCCTAAATTATCCTAAGGACAAATACACACACCCATGCCCGACGGAGGACTCGAACCTCCGCCGGGACCAGCCAGACAGCCCATGACTGCAGCGCCTTAGACCGCTTGGCTAATCCCACGTGGCATGACGAAAAGAAGAAATTTGTGTGGACACTGCGTTCACAGCAGCTGCACTCCAGCTAAAATTAGCTGTAGCAACGTTTAGCTCCAAATGTGGAGAAACGAACCAGCCAAATTAGTTAACTGTTCTTGCGAGAACTGAGAGGGCACTATAATATGCACGCTGCTCCAACCATGAATGTGTATATCGCCACATAATAAAACTAGGGCTGAGTACATGTTTTCTCGCATATCGGAAACATAGGGAGAGATTCTGCTGGAAAGTTCAGCAAAGGCCAGATTAGGTTTTGTAGGAATTTCAGTGGGAGAGAGCCGCCTTGCAGACAGCAGCACGACGCAGCTTAAGGTAAATACCGCATGCAGAGGCATAAACTTTGTTGGTTCACAAGCAGCTTGCGTCAATTGTAAACTCGAGCAGCCTTGATTGTCATCCTAAATAGTACCGAACTTTGAACTGGAATCGGACGATTTTCGTAGTACTGACCAACATCATAGCATATGAGTACGAGAAATTTTGTAAAGGAACTTCCAATGAAACTTTCATAATATTGTGCTTAGGATTAATGTTCTTCCAGAGAGTTAATATTTAACATTTTTGTGTATAAGATTATTTCACTTTTTGATGTTGGCAAGACGCGTTATCCATTGTGCTGTTTTTATGTTGTCGACTTGAAAACTGCGTAAAAGCTGTAATTTTGTGCTAAAATTTGCGATATTAAACTTGTCATTTCACCCTATGCAGTTGTTCTCATTGATAGAATAAGCAAAACTGCACCTTACAACAGGTACTGTAAAAGTGTTGGTGTGGAAACATTTCAAAATACGATATCTCGTAAACGACTCTCACTAGAATCGTGCAACAAACACCATTGACAATTTGGTTTACCCTACTTTTAGCTTGTTAATGTCAGTAGGCATTGTTCCATTTAAAGAAGTGTATGTTTGCACAAAATACACATTTTAGGTGCTATTACAATCTGTTGTTTGGCTATCAATACGAGACCATGGCTACCTGACTCCGAAAACCACACATCAACTGCACTTCCCATTTCCACAATACTTTCGCTGCAAACTTTAGGCTATTCTCCTTGTATACGTACAGTATACAGGCTGTAATGGGTATAAGTGTAGATATTTTATATGTGATACCTTAACATGTGGACACACTAGTGAGCTGGTTGTTATTTCTCTGCATCTAACAGTCTTCCCGCAGACACGTCACATTATTTACTGCCTGCTGTTTTCTACACTGCCCTAGTAAGTGGACTCGGCCTGTTAGCATCGACTAGCCGTTTTGCGTCTACCCATCGGAACTTCAACACGTGGCATTGTTTAATGTCTTACTCTTGCCACATTACTTGCGATACTAACCAATGTAAAAACACACAACTTGTAATAACTATGCCGGCCGTGGTGGACGAGCGGTTCTTGGTGCTACAGTCTGGAACCGCGCAACCGCTACGGTCGCAGGTTCGAATCCTGCCTCGGGCATGGATGTGTGTGATGTCCTTAGGTTAGTTAGGTTTAATTAGTTCTAACTTCTAGGGGACTGATGACCTTAGAAGTTAAGTCCCATAGTGCTCAGAGCCATTTGAACCATTTGTAATAACTATAATCATCAGACTCCAAATGACGTAAATACTGACGTATTGTTGTTCAGTACACCGTACTCAGTCACCAGTAGATATATCTGCTTTTATACCCTTTATACATCCTGTACATTCACTAATGAAATTCGTCGTGTATAATCCACCAAATTTACAGATGAATACAGACGTTCATACCTATAACACCAGAATTTTGACGTTTATTACCCATTACTAAGGCTGTTGTGGACATTCTTTTGTGCACAGCCGGCCGGAGTGGCCGAGCGATTCTGGGCGCTACAGTCTGGATCCGCGCGACCGCTACGGTCGCAGGTTCGAATCCTGCCTCGGGCATGGATGTGTGTGATGTCCTTAGGTTAGTTAGTTTTAAGTAGTTCTAAGTTCTAGGGGACTGATGACCTCAGAAGTTAAATCCGATAGTGCTCAGAGCCATTTTTTTTTTTTTTTTTTTTTGGGCACAACTGCGGACATTTAATTCTTAATTAATTGTCTTCCGTGTTTCATCTGAGTCTTACCATCTCGTTTTCATCTCGTTGCAATGTGATGACTCTTTTATCGTTATCATAACACACGAATTATCCTAACACACGAACAATGACCTGAATGATGATTTTCAACCCACTGAATCATTATAATCTCTAATAACCAAATAAAATATTGTATTGAGTTCAGAGTTGCCATTTTGAGTGTTGGCATTACTTAAAAAACACCCTAAATATTTGTTTGCCCACGTGTTTGAAAACTCGTGTTGCAGATATATTCTAACACAATGGGAGTTACAAGATGGTAAGATTTAACGCTATTTCCTCCCGTGTTACATGAAATTACCAGATTTCGAGCAGAGCTTTAGATTGTTGGTATTGCTAGTTAGTAGTTCCACGCCTATCGCTTGTACTCGCACCGCGCGAGTCAAATGTCACGTGACTGTTGGAGCGGCGTGTCGGGAAATCTCGAGGATGTTCGAGTACCGTTTCACCGATCCTACTTGGAGTGATGTTTTATTACAAAGCCTCCTATTGCTCAATTGTCTTTTGTGTGGCTTAGTTCTATTGCTTCCACTATAATGCTAGAAACAATTGCGTGGCTGTACAAGGAAGACAATAACACAGGCGCCCAAGGGCCCGTTTACGTGTACTTCAAATGCGTCATTTTCACCCCGAACTAGAAGTGCTATTTCTGGGAGTGCAGTTACAGATAAGCGTTATGCTGCGCGTATAGCTCAGTGCGTATTACTCAAGCAAAGCAGCCTGCGGTCTACAAAATTCTTCCCTCACTCGGCGCTGGAGTGCCGCTGTTACCTTGTTTACTGCTCGCACCGGACGTTCCACAGCTCATTTGGCCGCGTCTTCAGGACGCGCAGCTGTTTCATTTACTGCCTCAGTGACGATGCCACGTTTACTGCACCACGCCGAATATCAGCGGCGCTCGAACTTTCGTAAACAGCCGCTAGGCGTCTAGTCTAATAAAGTTCTAAAGGGTAGTTTTCAGGCAGTTACGATTAAACACCTTACTGCTCTGCCACTCCGCAGTCATGAGAGAGAAGCACTTCTTTTTTATCGGCTCTTCAAGACGAGTGAACTTCCGCGCGCTGTTCAGAACTAATTCCGTAAGTATTTTTGTACTGTATACAGACAGAAAAAATAATTAATGTAGAGTAACGAAATTTCGCGAGTACATTTGTCTGAGTAATACAGGGTGTTACAAAAAGGTACGGCCAAACTTTCAGGAAACATTCCTCACACACAAAGAAAGAAAATATGTTATGTGGACATGTGTCCGGAAACGCTTACTTTCCATGTTAGAGCTCATTTTATTACTTCTCTTCGAATCACATTAATCATGGAATGGAAACACACAGCAACAGAACGTACCAGTGTGACTTCAAACACTTTGTTACAGGAAATGTTCAAAATGTCCTCCGTTAGCGAGGATACATGCATCCACCCTCCGTCGCATGCAATCACTGATGCGCTGATGCAGCCCTGGAGAATGGCGTATTGTATCACAGCCGTCCACAATACGAGCACGAAGAGTCTCTACATTTAGTACCGGGGTTGCGAAGACAAGAGCTTTCAAATGCCCCCATAAATGAAAGTCGAGAGCGTTGAGGTCAGGAGAGCGTGGAGGCAATGGTATTGGTCCGCCTCTACCAATCCATCGGTCACCGAATCTGTTGTTGAGAAGCGTACGAACACTTCGACTGAAATGTGCAGGAGCTCCATCGTGCATGAACCACATGTTGTGTCGTAATTGTAAAGGCACATTGTAACTAACCTTTTACTATGGGTTATTCCTTATTATTGGGAATGGAAATACTTATTGCTTATGAAATTAACGTGAGAAGAGTAGGGTCGCCACCGACTCTAACCATACAACTAATCAAAGATTTGGTCGAGTCGGAAAATAAACTAATTTGATCACAGACCAAAAACTCACAAAAATACATACGTTGTGATGTCGCTCATAGGGGATACGATGTAATTAATAGTGTTCCCCGTGCACTGTTCACGACAATCAAACATTTAAAATAAAATAGCACATGCAAGAACACTGTGCAGAAGATCAGCTCCCAGCAACACACCTGAAAATAAGACTTAATCTAAAGCATTTGTTATAAAATACAAGGGGAGACTAATCACTGGACCTGTGCATAAGGAAACGCATTGGATGTGCTAAGGGGAAAGCTACGAGGTGAGTGGCTTAGGTGCAAAAACGTAATCTCGGAACACAAGAGAAAATTGTAGATAAAATCATTTATTCCTAAGATAAGGATGTGAGGCATGCACACGATTCCTGATAACACGTGGTTTGTGGAGACACAATTTATAGGTATAGTGCCAAATTCCAACAATATCACATCACACAATCATGTTAACATTATCTAAAACAAACATGCGATCGGACAGTTAGTGATGCCGGTAGCCCAACAACTATAATGTTCTACCACGTGGTTGGCTCCCCATGGATGAAAGACACATAAAGCAAGGAAAATTTACGAGAAGGCAAAGCTCTAAATATTTAGAAAGGTGAAAGCTTATGCAGGCACAGCTGAAGGCAAACAGACATTCATACAGAAGCTAGTGCTCACTTCTTATCGACACCTTTGTGTGGCGCTCTTCCGGCGGATCCAAGCCTGCTACAGAAATTTGCTAAAAGAAAAATCTGCCAAAGTTTTGCATTCCTTGCTGCAAAGCAATCTTCCAGATTTGAAAAGCGAGACCAAAAGCTAACAGCTCTCCCCTCGCCAAGTAACAGCGCGCCACGCGGTCAGTCGAACTCACCCTTCTTCGACTGGAGCACAGCTGTGGACGCTTCCCGTACCGGCGGCAGACTGCCTCCCGCTTCTCCAGTCTCTTCCACGCTCCGCGTGGCCCGGGAAACCCAAAGATGCCATTTCCGCCACCAACCTAACGCAGGTGGATTTCTCACAAGTATCGAAAACCTCTTTGCCGAGTTGACCACTACGAGAGTTGGTTATTCTGTACCACTGCTGCTGAATCTGTACGACTATCGCAGACTTTCTGCAGCAGACTACGCCAGCGTCTAGCAACGTGACACACAACCACATTCATTCAATCACACCACTATGAGAGATATGAGGAAAGAGAAACAAGAAAAAGAAAGAGAAATGCTAATGAAATTGGGCTACCGTACTAATGAAAGGAGGCTACAGGACCCTCTCAACATGTTCTAGCAGCATAGGTAGAGTATCCCGTATGAAATCATGTTAACGTGCTCCATTGAGCGTAGATGGGCGAAACTAAAATGAGCTCTAACATGGAAATCAAGCGATTCCGGACACATGTCCACCTAACATATATTCTTTATTTGTGTGTGAGGAATGTTTCCTGAAAGTTTGGCAGTACCTTTTTGTAACACCCTGTATACTCGTATTTAAGTAATTAACACTGCAAGATCACAGGTCAGTGTAAGCGCAAGATAAGCCATGTCAAATGTGTAACGCTGGTACCATTAATAACTGGTGTACCTGCCTTGCTGATGATGCTGTTGTGTACGAGGAGGTGTCGTCGTTGAGTGACTGTAGGAGGATACAAGATGACTTGGACAGGATTTGTGATTGGTGTAAAGAATGGCAGCTAGCTCTAAATATAGATAAATGTACATTAATGCAGATGAATAGGAAAAAGAGTCCCGTAATGTTTGAATACTTCATTAGTAGTGTAGCGCTTGACACAGTCACGTCGATTAAATATTTGGGCGTAACACTGCAGAGCGATATGAAGTGGGACAAGCATGTAATGGCAGTTGTGGGGAAGGCGGATAGTCGTCTTCGGTTCATTGGTAGAATTTTGGGAAGATGTGGTTCATCTGTAAAGGAGACCGCTTATAAAACACTAATACGACCTGTTCTTGAGTACTGCTCGAGCGTTTGGGATCCCTATCAGGTCGGATTGAGGACATAGAAGCAATTCAGAGGCGGGCTGCTAGATTTGTTACTGGTAGGTTTGATCATCACGTGAGTGTTAGGGAAATGCTTCAGTAACTCGGGTGAGAGTCTCTGGAGGAAAGGTGGGCGTTCTTTTCGTGAATCGCTACTGAGGAAATTTAGAGAAACAGTATTTGAGGCTGACTGCAGTACAATTTTACGGTCGCCAACTTATATTTTGCGGAAAGACCACAAAGATAAGATAAGAGAGATTAGGGCTCGTACAGAGGCATATAGGCAGTCATTTTTCCCTCGTTCTGTTTGGGAGTGGAACAGGGAGAGAAGATGCTAGTTGTGGTACGAGGTACCCTCCGCCACGCACCGTATGGTGGATTGCGGGGTATGTATGTAGATGTAGAATGTCGAATACATGCATACAAAATTGCACATATTGTATTGCAAAAAAAAAAAAAAAAAAAAAAAAAAAAAAAAAAAAAAAAAGAAATGGTTCAAGTGGCTCTGAGCACTGTGGGACTTAACATCTATGGTCATCAGTCCCCTAGAACTTAGAACTACTTAAACCTAACTAACCTAAGGACAGCACACAACACCCAGTCATCACGAGGCAGAGAAAATCCCTGACCCCGCCGGGAATCGAACCCAGGAACCCGGGCGCGGGAAGCGAGAACGCTACCGCACGACCACGAGCTGCGGACTGTTGTATTGTACAATTGCCGGATGTCAATTTGTGGGATGCCTGTGGCACTTGATAGGTCAATACAGTACGGTTAATACCGGTTGTGGATTACGCTGTTATCCGGTACTGTCCAATATTTGCTCGACTGGAGACAGATCTAGTCATCGAGCAGGACAAAGCAACATGACGACACTATGTAAAGATTGCCCCCGCCCTTTGAATGCTGTTCATCAGTGGCAACATAACAGGTTGAATCACCAGACTGGCAAACAGTTTCGCAGTCCGGGTGTGTGGGCTAACGATGACAGTGCTCCTACTGTCATACGAAATCACTCCTCAGTACACGGTACACAGTGTGGCGATCCGATGGCAGGGTGTGGGTATGGCAAATTCCCGGTGAACGTCATCTGCCAGCGTGTGTAGTGCCACCAGTAAAATTCGGAGGTGGTGGTGTTATAGTGTGGTCGTGTTTTTGATGGAAGAGGCTTGCACCCCTTGTTGTTTTGCGTGGCACTATCACAGCACAGGGCTACATTGATGTTTTGAGCACCTTCTTGCTTCCCTCTGTTGAAGAGCAATTCGGGGATGGCGACTGCATCTTTTAACACGATCGAGCACCTGTTCATAATGCACGGGCTGTAGCGGAGTGGTTACACGACAATAACGTCCCTGTAATGGACTGTCCTGCACAGAGTCCTGACCTGAGTCCTAGAACACCTTTGAGATGTTTTGGAACGCCGACTTGGTGCCAGCTGTCACCGACCGGTATCGATACCTCTCCTCAGTGAAGCACTCCGTGAAGAATGGGCTGTCATTCTCCAATAAACCTTCCAGTACCTGATTGAACGTATGCATGCGAGAGTGTAGGCTGCTATCAAGGCTAAGGATGGGCCAACACCATATTGAATTCCAGGATTACCGATGAAAGGCACCACGAACTTGTAAGTCATTTTCAGCCAGATGTCCGGATACTTTTGATCACATAGTGTACGTAAGAGGAAGCAGTGTGGTAGTTGACTTTCGTAGGAACTTATGGACACGGAATTTTAACAGTGAACCACACCATGAAGTACTACGCCTCTGTTGCAGGGTCTGCCACCTGAGGTGACAAAGCGCTTCCTTCGCACTCTCGCACGTAACAAATGAACCTGTGGCGAAAGATGTCCTGCGTTTGATACTCTCTATTTCATCTTTGAACCCAATCTGCTTTTGTTTCCAGACTGACGAGCATTATTGGGATGTAGGTTGAACGTGGGTTTTGTAAGCTATCTCAGGTGCGCTACACCTTTGAGGGTTCTGCTCATGAAGCTGTGTGTCATTTGCCTCTGCCGTTATTAGTTTTATGTGGTCGTTCCACTTTAAATCTATCCGTACTCATAGGTCCAGATATTTACTGGATGTGCCTCCTTCCAGTGATTATTCTGCAGTCGGTAATTAGACTCCGTGGTACATCTCAATTTCTCAATTGCTGCTGCCTAGACGGAGTAGACCCTATGTAGAGTGGCTGCGCAATTGCTGTATTTACCTCTCGTCCGGGGCGTTGGAGGGCAGTTACCCTCTCTTCCAAAGCAGGCGCCAACACGCCACCCACCATAGCCGCCACCGATTACGCACTGCACGCCGTATCTACATCTACATCTACATCCATACTCCGCAAGCCACCTGACGGTGTGTGGCGGAGGGTACCTTGAGTACCACTATCGGTTCTCCCTTGTATTCCAGTCTCGTATTGTTCGTGGAAAGGAGGATTGTCGGTATGCCTCTGTGTGGGCTCTAATCTCTCTGATTTTATCCTCATGGTCTCTTCGCGAGATATACGTAGGAGGGAGCAATATACTGCTTGACTCCGCGGTGGTATGTTCTCGAAACTTCAATAAAAGCCCGTACTGAGCTACTGAGCGTCTCTCCTGCAGAGTCTTCCACTGGAGTTTATCTATCATCTCCGTAACGCTTTCGCGATTACTAAATGATCCTGTAACGAGGAGCGCTGCTCTCCGTTGGATCTTCTCTATCTCTTTTATCAACGCTATCTGGTACGGAACCCACACTGCTGAGTAGTATTCAAGCGGTGGACGAACAAGCCCACTGTAACCTACTTCCTTTGTTTTCGGATTGCATTTCCTTAGGATGCTTCCAATGAATCTCAGTCTGGCATCTGCTTTACCGACGATCAACTTTATATGATCATTCCATTTTAAATCACTCCTAATGCGTACTCCCAGATAATTTATGGAATTAACTGCTTCCACTTGCTGACCTGCTATATTGTAGCTAAATGATAAGGGATCTTTCTTTCTATGTATTCGCAGTACATTACACTTGTCTACATTAAGATTCAATTGCCATTCCCTGCACCATGCGTCAATTCGCTGCAGATCCTCCTGCATTTCAGCACAATTTTCCATCGTTACAACCTCTCGATATACCATAGTATCATCCGCAAAAAGCCTCAGTGAACTTCCGATGTCATCCACAAGGCCATTTATGTATATTGTGAATAGCAACGGTCCTACGACATTCCCTTGCGGCACACCTGAAATCACTCTTACTTCGGAAGACTTCTCTCCATTGACAACGACACGCTGCGTTCTGTTATCTAGGAACTCTTCAATCCAATCACGCAATTGGTCTGATAGTCCATTTGCTCTTACTTTGTTCATTAAACGACTGAGGGGAACTGTATCGAACGCCTTGCGGAAGTCAAGAAACACGGCATCTACCTGGGAACCCGTTTCTATGGCCCTCTGAGTCTCGTGGACGAATAGCACGAGCTGGGTTTCACACGATCGTCATTTTCGAAACCCATGCTAATTCCTACAGAGTAGATTTCTAGTCTCTAGAAAAGTCATTATACTCGAACATAATACGTGTTCCAAAATTCTACAACTGATAGACGTTAGAGATATAGGTCTATAGTTCTGCACATCTGTTCGACGTCCCTTCTTGAAAACGGGGATGACCTGTGTCCTTTTCCAACCCTTTGGAACGCTACGCTCTTCTAGAGACCTACCGTACACCGCTGAAAGAAGGGGGGCAAGTTCCTTTGCGTACTCTGTGTAAAATCGAACTGGTATCCCATCAGGTCCAGCAGCCTTTCCTCTTTTGAGTAATTTTAATTGTTTCTCTATCCCCCTGTCGTCTATTTCGATATCTACCATTTTGTCATCTGTGCGACAATCTAGAGAAGGAACGACAGTGCAGTCTTCCTCTGTGAAACAGCTTTGGAGAAAGACATTTACTATTTCGGCCTTTAGTGTGTCATCCTCTGTTTCAGTACCATTTTGGTCACAGAGTGTCTGGACATTTTGTTTTGATCCACCTACCGCTTTGACATAAGACCAAAATTTCTTAGGATTGGCGGCCAGGGTGGCCGAGCGGTTCTAGGAGCTACACTCTGGAACCGCGCGACCGCTATGGTCGCAGGTTCGAATCCTGCCTGGGGCATGGATGTGTGTGATGTCCTTAGGTTAGTTAGGTTTAAGTAGCTCTAAGTCTAGGGGATTGATGATCTCAGAAGTTAAGTGGCTCAAATGGCTCTGAGCGCTATGGGACTTAACATCTGTGGTCATCAGTCCCCTAGAACTTAGAACTACTTAAACCTAACTAACCTAAGGACACCACACACATCCATGCCCGAGGCAGGATTCGAACCTGCGACCGTAGCAGTCGCGCGGTTCCGGACTGCGCGCCTAGAACCGCTAGACCACCGCGGCCGGCAGAAGTTAAGTCCCATAGTGATCAGAGCCATTTGAACCATTTTTTTCTTAGGATTTTCTGCCAAGTCAGTACATAGAACTTTACTTTCGAATTCATTGAACGCCTTTCGCATAGCCCTCCTCACACTACATTTCGCTTCGCGTAATTTTTGTTTGTCTGTAAGGCTTTGGCTATGTTTATGTTTGCTGTGAAGTTCCCTTTGCTTCCGCAGCAGTTTTCTAACTCGGTTGTTGTACCACGGTGGCTCTTTTCCATCTCTTACGATCTTGCTTGGCACATAACCATCTAACACATATTGTACGATGGTTTTGAACTTTGTCCACTGATCCCCAACACTATCTATACTTGAGACACTTTTGTGTTGAGCCATCAGGTACTCTGAAATCTGCTTTTTGTTACTTTTGCTAGACAGAAAAATCTTCCTACCTTTTTTAATATTTCTATTTACGGCTGAAATCATCGATGCAGTAACCGCTTTATGATCGCTGATTCCCTGTTCTGCGTTAACTGTTTCAAATAGTTCGGGTCTGTTCGTCACCAGAAGGTCTAATATGTTATCGCCACGAGTCGGTTCTCTGTTTAACAGCTCAAGGTAGTTTTCAGATAAAGCACTTAAAAAAATTTCACTGGATTCTTTGTCCCTGCCACCCGTTATGAAAGTTTGAGTCTCCCAGTCTATATCCGGCAAATTAAAATCTCCACCCACAACTATAACACGGTGGGGACATGTCAGCATTTACTGCCATCTGCCGTATCTCAAGAATCTGCAACCTTCAGCCACACTGCCAGCTACTGCGCAACAATCGACGTTCACTGCATTGACCTGGCATCTACTGCCTGGCGTCATCGATCACCTGCTATGTTCACCTGTTACTGAGTGTGTGCGATGCTAATGTGTGTGTCCCAGACTAATACGCCATCTACACGTGTGTTGTGTGTATTGTTTCGCGAGAATGACTTCTAATTTCTATTAATTGTATTTTTTATGTTTTTGAAAAAATACCATTTTTTATGTTTTTCAAATCCCCCCTCCCCACGCAATGAACCATGGACCTTGCTGTTTGTGGGTATGCTTGCGTGCCTCAGCGATACAGATAGCCGTACTGCGTAGGTGCAACCACAATGGAGACGTATCTGTTGAGAGGCCAGACAAACGTGTGGTTCCTGAAGAGGGGCAGCAGCCTATTCAGTAGTGACAGATAAACAGGCTGAATGATTGAACTCCTATGGCCTTATAACATCAACTAAAACAGCCTTGCTCTGCTGTTACTGCGAACGACTGAAACCAAGGGGAAAGTAAAGCCGTAAATTTTCCCGAGGGCATGCAGCTTTACTGTACGGTTAGATGATGATGGCATCCTCTTGCGTGAAGTATTCTGCAGGTAAAACAGTCCCCCACTCTAATCTCCGGGCGAGGACTATTCAGGAGGACGTCGTTATCAAGAGAAACTGACGTTCTACGTATTGGAGCGTGGAATGTCAGATCACTTAACCGGACAAGTAGGTTAGACCATTTAAAAAGAAGAATGGATAGGTTAAGACTTCTGGTCAGGTGAACACATCGTTTTAAATACAAAATCAGTTAGGGGTAATGCAGGAGTACATTTAGAAATTAATAAAAAGTAGAAATGGAGAGAAGCTACTATGAACAGCATAGTGGGCGCATTATTGTAGTCAAGATAGACACGAAGCCCACGCTCTCCAAGGTAGTACATGTCTACATGGCAACTAGCTCCACAATAGGGAGAAGATTGAAGAACCGTATGATGAGATAACAGAAATTATTCAGATAGTTAAGGGAGACGAAAATTTAATAGCGGTGGGGGACTGGAATTCGATAACACAAAATGGAATGAAAAGTTTTTGGTGAATGTGGACTGGGGGAAAAGAATGAAAGAGGAAGCTGCCTGGTAGAATTTTGCCCAGAGTATAAATTAATCATAGCGAACACTTAGTTTAAGAATCATGAAAGGAGGTTGTATACGTGGAAGAGACCTGGAGGCACCTGAAGGTTTCAGATTTATTATATAATGGCAAAACAGAGATTTTTGAGCCATGTTTTAAATTGTAACGCGTTTTCAAGGGCATATGTGGACTCTGACCACAATTTATTGGTTATGAACTGCAGATAGAAACTGAGGAAACTGCAAAACAGCAGAATTTTAAGGAGAAGGAACCTATATAAACTGAAATAACCAGAGGTTGTAGAGAATTTCAAAGGGAGTATTAGGAAATTGACACAAGAACAGGGGACAGGAATACAGCAGAAGTAGAATGGGTAGCTTTGAGAGATGAAATAGTGAAGGCAGCAAAGGATCAAGTAGGTAAAAAGACGAGGGCTAGTAGAAATCCTTGGGTAATACAAGAGTTATTGAATTTAATCGATGAAAGGAGAAAATATGAAAGTGGAGTAAATGAAACAGGCGAAAAGGAATACAATCGTCTAAAAAAATGAGATCTACAGCAACCGCAAAATGGGTAAGCAGGAATGGCTAGAGGACAAATGTAAGGATGTAGAAGCATATATCAATAGGTCAAAAAGCTGCCTAAAGCAAAATTGAAGAGACCTTTGAAGAAAAGAGAGCCATATGTATGAATATCAAGAGCTCAGATAGAAAACCAGTCCTGAGCAAAGAAAGGAAAGCAGAAAGATCGAAGCACCGTAGGGAGGGTCCATACAAGGACGATGTACTGGAGGGCAATATCATGGAAATAGAAGAAGACGTAGATGAAGATGAAGTGGGAGATATGACAGTGACTGAAGAATTTGACAGAGCAATGAAAGACCTAAGTCGAAACAAGACCCTGGATTAGACAAAATTCCGTTAGAGCTACATTTGAGCCTTAGGAGAGCCAGACATGACAAGATTCTTCCATCTATCGATTTATCTGACAACCAAAAGCGAATAATCATTGGCTTTCGGGCCAAAGGTGAAGCGACTTCCAAATGGGGAAGACTGTACACTGCTGTGCATAAAGTACACAATGCATGGCAAAATGACTCTATCCAACTATGGTGGACCATGGGCGGTAGATTGGGGTGAACGACGGCTGCGGAGGTGAGTATGGAGGGTATAATATACCTGCAGCTATTGAGCAACTGATCGTCCAGATGAACCAAGGGGCTACTGACTGTCTCTTCAACGACCGCCGGCCGCTGTGGCCGAGCGGTTCTAGGCGCTTCAGTCTGGAACCGCGTGACCGCTACGGTCGCAGGTTCGAATCCTGCCTCGGGCATGGATGTGCGTGATGTCCTTAAGTTAGTTAGGTTTAAGTAGTTCTAAGTTCTAGAGGACTGATGACCTCAGATGTGAAGTCCCATAGTGCTCAGAGCCATTTTTCTTCAACGACCATTCAGCGATCGTTGTTACGTGCCGCACCCCAGAGCAGGTGCCTGGTCCGTGCACTCATGCTGACTGCTGTTCATCAGCGCTGAAGGCTGGAATTTGCACGCCAGTACCGCAACTAGGCGTCCTCCAAATGGCGGCAGGTCGCCTTTTCAGACGAATCATTTTTCATGCTCCATCGGGCAGACGGCCACTGGCGTGTACGGTGTGAAACACCGGAAAGCAGACGCCCTGCATTTATTGTGATCTCGACAAAGTTTTCGTCGCACTCCCGTAGAGATCTCGTCATTCTAGAAAGCCGAATGGATCGACACAAGTATGTATCTGTCTTTGGGGACCATGTCCACCTCTACATGCGATTTGTTTTTCCATGGCAGGATGGCATCTACCCAGCAGGACAATGCTTGACTTGCAGTGTACGTGCGAAGTTCGAAGAGCACCAATATGAGTTCTCCCTTGGTCACGATACCACTCAGTTTAAAACCCAGACGAGAATCTGTGGGACCACAGAGATCGTGCTGTCCGCGCCACGGATCCACAGCCGAGAAGCCTGGCGGCATCGGAGTCGGCACGTCTCCACTTCCTTGTCGGTTCCTTCCAAACCTTGACTGACACTTCTCCTGGATGTCTCGCAGTGGTCCACGCCGCATGAATGTGATTAGACAGTTTGTCAATTATTATTGGTTTTCCGTCTTGAGCTTATGAAACGTCCCCTTAGAAAAATTTATGATTGACTGTGCTGATAAACTCTTACGTTATTTGATTTTCGGACAGTTGAGCAGAACTGAATGTACTCAGACATTTCTCTCTTTACTTATTCTGATCAACACTAAACTGAAACACAATATTTTTAGCGCAACGCAATCTGACTTTCAATAATCCCTATAAAAGAAATCCCTGACTAACAATAACCTATACCTTTTATGAATCACTTACCTCACAAAAATCTTTGTTACTCGAACTACTGCAATACAGCGAGCGCCAATACTGCCAGATAAATAAAAGATTCTAACGACTGAAGGCACTAACTACTGATGGCATAGTTAGCAAATGGAATATTTTGATAGCGGACAAACAATAAAATGAAATATTTTGATAGCGAACAGACAATATATTTACCTTAATAATGTTCAAAAGTCTTATATATCAGTTCATGATATACAGTATCACAAATTTACTCTTTCTGATGGACACACGTCCAGATCATCCGCTCTCAAAATTCTGCCATCTCTCTCCCCACATCCACCACTGCTGGCGGCTGAACTCCAACTGTGCAACGCTACGTGCTGTTCACATCCAACTGCCCAACACTACAGTAGCGAATATTCCAACAATGCCAGCCAGCCACAGACTGCACGCAGCACAGCCAGTGATTTTCATACACAGCGCTACGTGACGTTACCAACATAAAAACCTAAACAGCCTACTTACACTTACTGGAATTTAATTAAAGAGAATGACACCAGACGCATTTCGCTTTTTCTATAAAGTATCTTGCATGGTTATTCTACGAATTGGATGCTTACGTTTGTACATTTTTGATTGTTTTAGGTTAAAAACAGCGTTTTCTTTATAAAACTGACGTGCAAGTTACGGTGTTTCTTTACATATTCTCCGAACAATTGTTTGTACTATACTAGTGGTAGCATGCTGTTTATTCTTGAGACAGATTTTTTTTTTTTAATTTTGCGTCTGTGGTTCTAGACATTACAATGTATTAAATATTCTGGCGCTTTATACTTTTTCGTTTCTTCTGTTGACATAACTAGAGTAAATTAATTTATATTTTCTAGGTTACGGTATGTTATAGGCTGCAGCTGTAAAAACGATATTTTCAGTAACTTAATGATATGGTAATGAGACTTCTGTGTGTGCAAGCTGTGCACGTAACTTCTGTAGATCTACATGAATAAGCATTAACATTTGGATGATTACGATGTTGTGTACCCTTTAAAGAATTTAGAAATTTTCTTACAATTTAATCTCGTAATATGACGAATCTTATTTCACGGTATGTCGATTACCTGCTTGTTAGGCAAATAAATAAAATGTGAAGGTTGAAAATTTCAATGTAGGGACGAGGAAATGTGAAATCTGTGGGATATTTCCGCCGGATTACAATATGACCACTATGACGGAACCATTGCTGGGTTGTTCATCGGTTATTTGTTTTTCCGTGGGATTTCTATTTTATTTTTCTTTGTGGTTTTAAAATACTTCTTTCTCGCGTTTTTGAAAAAAATTCTGTGGGGATTTATGCAGTAATCTTATCTTTGATGTCACAACGTATCGACATTGTAGTCCTTGCTTAATCGCTGGCTGCTGGAACTTTCAGAGCCGAGCACGCCTTTTCCCTTTAAAAGCACTGCCCTACTGTATAATAACAACATTGCCCCAACTTCGAGGGTCACGCAGTCTTGGCGTGGGGAGATACTCTGCGCTGAGCTTCCGTACGCGCCACGGATAAGTAATGTACAGCATTTGGCAGAAAGCAGAATTAATATTAAATGTGTGACGCCTTTTTGTAGAAGAAAAGTATTTCAGTTATTTCACGGAAAGGCGCGCGGAATTAATTAAGAGATTTATGTTTGATGTGGCGTCGTGTTTGTGGGTAAGTAACTGTCGTGCAGAAACATATTGATAGTAGAACGTAAATGAAAGACTTCCGAGCTCAGTAATTACCTGTTTCAGTACTGCATTAATGCTACAAAGCAGTGGTTGTATCTGTGTGAATGGAAAGTGAATATAACTACTAAACGAGACTGGATGGGTAACTTTTGTGAACATTTCTCTTGGAGAACAGCAGTTTATTTTACTTAAAAATGAACGTGAACATTCACAACGTCAACAATCTTATTTTTGATGAGGTTACCGGTTTCTATCTGTTTTAGACCATTTTTCAGACATGATAGTAGACGGTGGTGGTGTACGGAGCAGGCGCAACGCCTCCAAAAAACCTAACTGCTTGAGACTGGATGAGCATAGGCATTGCTCGGGAAGCGTATTTAAGAGCAAATGGAAAAATAATACAAAAAGTGACTTTTTCTATAATTAATTTGCAATGTGTAAGAGACATGTTTTCGTAGTAAATAGGTCGTAACGAAGAGTGATCTCTGTGTGAAGCTCCCATACTTAAGTGTGAAAGTCCAATAGTCACCAAAATAAAAAAATGAAAAAGATTAACAAAGAGAGGAGTAATGAGTTGTATAACCTACAGTGAAAATGGATAAGAACCTTTAAGACAACATGTCTTCAATATTTTTGAGGCGCTTCCTCGTTCAGCACTTATTGAGCTCCAAAACCAAATTTGGGTAACACCATGGTGCATGGATTCCTTCATCGATTCCCAACACATAAAAATGGCAGCAGAATGGTGCCAGTCAACGGCTTCCGATTCCCATAAGAACACCCTGATCTATTTACGCACAAAGGAATAACAACAGTGGTTTACCATTTTCCTATGGAAAAAGAAAACCCATGATAACGTGCTGATTGTGTATTCCCTTTTAAGCCATGTAGCTATTGTAGCAGACTCAGAAGAACGCCGTCATGCTATATTGTAGGTGTGCACATCTATACTTAATCCAAAATACATCTGTCGGAAAAAGAAAATATCGTCTTCTGCGTTAGAAGTGAGGGGAAAAAGTTGGAATTTCAAGGTCGAAGAAATGGGCCCTTCAGGGCTGGGATCTTCTCAAAGTGTGCCGAAGTGTACAACTCCGCATGCCGTCACAGAACTAGGAATTCTGCCTTCCAGTTGGCATGCTGTAAAAAAGTGACAGACTGGAGGATCATTTGCTGCAATTCTGGTCTGTTACAGATTCATTCAACCAGTCAAAGTGAGGATGGCTTTTGCATGATTTAAATTTTCTTCTAGTATATTGGCCCTGAACTACACGTCAGTTAACACACCAGCAAAATATAGCTTTTAAAACACATTTTGTTCAATTTCAGTTATGCCAGGTGACATGAAAAATAGAAATCATGAAAGTAATGCAATAAATCCATTAAGGTGAACAAATGTGAAGTTGTATAAGGAAACAAAGCGCTCTAGATGATATTAAAGTTGAATAAGAGTTTTTTTTTTTTAAATTAATTCCCTGTTTCCACATCAAGATGTATGAAAGTGGCATTTTTGTTGATATCCGTCAGGATTTTATCAGTCATTCTGACGTTTTATCCTTTTTCAGATTTTTAATTTTCAATTTTAAGCTAACACTATGGGAGTGTGAATAAATTATTTTTGTGAACATTTTCTAGTTTTGTGTGGTAACTCATTGAATACCCTGAACTTGATCATATGACTATGTAGTTTCAGCTTTGTTAGAAGGGTGATACTCATTTTCATATTAATAACATAAAATGGTGAATTTGCATATGCTACTGAAATACATGTACGTACTAAAGTAATCTACACTTAAATCACTAACAAGGGGACCACACGTACTTGTCCTCACAGATTTGATTCATATTGATGTGGTATATAAACCATGGCTAGGATTTCAACATGTGTAAAAAGGAAGGCGCAACTCTCAACCATTTTCTAGAAAATCAAGTTTGAATGTTCTAGGCATGCATATGTAATTATGTGTGGTCGTTACCAGCTGTTGTCCGTAGCAGATCGAGTAAGCGCTTTGTTTTATAAGATGCAGGATTATGGATCGAATTGCGCGCCAGCTACTACTGTTTTTTTTCCTTCGGTCCCACGTAGTCTAACAACAGGTTTATTATGATTGTGCAAATTATCAGAATCTAAGGAATTATTTATTGTTAAGATAATATTGTCGATGAAAATTCAGGTTTTTGTCTAACATTTTGAAAGTAGTTTACCATTATGACCGCATTCCTGCAGGTACGTTTCAACCCACCATGAACCCATTTTCCCTGTGTAGGTATAGGTGAGGGTACGAGTCACTGGATGAACCCATTTTCCTGATAATTCTGCAGTTAGTTGTGACGCACCAGAAACAGCTGCGTGTGCACAAGCAACTTTCGGTTGTTGGAGGAAGAATGGAAACAGCGTTTACAGACACGAAGAGCGATTCATTCGCATGTTAGCCCCCCGGGGCAGTTACATGTCCGTCCTCCAAGATGTCATATTTTACCAGTAAATGTATTGATGTGCGTGGTACTTCAACAGCAAGTGAACGTGAACCTGATTGTGAAGCTGAATCGCTTTGCAGTGGAGTTTCAAAACTACGCTTGAAAGCGGCACTTGTGTACAGTCAGTAGCTCTTCTCCAAACACAATTTCATCGCTTCGCAACCTTCAGCAGTAATAACACAAGGAAGCATGGAAATTAGAGAAGAAATATTTCGCAGAATTTTCGAAATGCTACAGGAGGAATAACTCGTCGTACAAGACGAACCAGTTGACCACCAAGACATCAATGAAGACCGTGTGTTCGAAGAAACTAAAGAAGTCGGTTGATCTTCATCAGACGATTACGAAGCCAAAGGGAAGCAGTCGAAAATGAACAGCGATTACGTTCCGCAATATTACAAGATTAGGGTCGTCAGTCAAGCGAGAGAACATCCAGGATGGAGTCTGGCCACTCTTCGCAGAAGGGGAGCTGTAAAGCATGGAAGGCTTGAAAAGATGGAAAGAACATACAAAACAAGGTAGAACAAGGTATCAACAATTTAAATAACTGATTCGTGGACGTATAAATGTAATCACAAGCGACGACGAGAAACCTGCGGCAATTGGCTGTTACTCCTGCCAGCTAATTTTCTGATCCAAATTTTCAAGCTTCTGCGTCGTTGAACGTCCTCTTCAAATGAAGACATAGGATTCATGGCAGAAAAATGACCAGATTTGTATCCGATTGAGAAAGCGCTTCACTGCAGCAAGTCCTTGATGCAACAGCAAATTTCCCAATGCATAGTCGAGCCCTCATACCAAAATACGGCAAGGATTTTGTTATTAACACTGGTCAAACAGGTATTACACATAGAAGTACCTAATTAATCTAACTCAGTTGCAATGCTAATTTTATAGACCATACCATGCTAATATGTGAATGTTTGTTCTAGGGTGCTAAAATCACTCAGTTTACGACCGAACTCTTACCGGACGCGGACGAAAGTTGGTTCTTGAGCAGCGAAAGGATATACGCAAGGTACACTGCACAATATGCTGTCACCTTATTTGGAAAATTACTACTAACCGTCTTAGTTTGCTTGCAGGAGACCGCTGGCTCATTTGGAGCAAGAGTGCAAACAGCAGCTGATGAGTACGTTATCAAATACAAAAACTTTGTGGTTCAAATGGCTCTGAGCACTATGGGACTTAACATCTGTGGTCATCAGTCGCCTAGAACTTAGAACTACTTAAACCTAACTAACCTAAGGACATCACACACATCCATGCCCGGGGCAGGATTCGAACCTGCGACCGTAGCGGGCACGCGGTTCCAGACTGAAGCTCCTAGATCCGCACGGCCGCACCGGCCGGCACAAAAACTTTATGATAACATCTTCAAAGTCCGGAAAATTCACAACAGTACAGTACAGCAAATTTATAATTGACGTCTTCAAACCATATGTAAGAGAAGAACAATTTCTTTTGGTCCTCGATTCATGGGGAGGGCAAACGAAACGGTTTTGAACGACGAAATTTTTCAAGATAAAAAGGGTCTGCCAACGTGTAGTATAAACTAACTCCACCAAAATGTACTCTGGTGCTGCCGCCCTTTTATTTTTACAGGCATGTGAAAAATCTTATAAAGCGACTACGAAATTGCTCGAACATCATCTAACAAAATAGAGAGCTTCAAGACAAGATGGCATAAAAATTCAGTCAGTCTTACACCATCAGTTGTCTGCAGTGATCAGATACGAGTGATACGCCGTGAAACTCTGTAATAACCGAGAACCGTTTATGAACGTAACCCAAGTTTGTTTTGCAGTAGAAACATGGAAAAAACCAAGCTCGTGCAAAAAATCGGCGTTCAATATGTGTGCTGTAAGCCACAGTAATTATTGGTTTACATTTTCCATAAAGTTCCGGGAGTGCAGCCGCATTTTCTTCTGATATTTCGCGTATATGCCGTCCAGACATCTTCAGAGTGAGTGGACAGTATACAGCCGAAATATCGGAAGAGGAAGTGAAATTTATGCGGCTGCACGCCCGAAATTTTGTGTAACAATCAATGCGCCGCAAAAATATGAATATGCCCACTGCTTTACGTGTTTCTACTATCAGTATCATCCTGATTCGTGCAATGCTCCATACGTCTCACATGTAGGTACAAGAACGACACTAAAAAGACTATACTGATTTGGTTCAAAATGGCGCTGTAGTCTTTTTTACTTCCAATATCCTTATAAAAATAGTTTGTTTGCCTATTTTTCAGGATAAATATTATGCAAATAATAAACGATCATTAAATACTAATAAT
The DNA here is from genome assembly GCF_021461395.2 of Schistocerca americana. Lineage (NCBI taxonomy): Eukaryota > Metazoa > Arthropoda > Insecta > Orthoptera > Acrididae > Schistocerca > Schistocerca americana. The sequence goes on from NC_060126.1 coordinate 97,607,638, forward strand.
GTGGAGAGTCATGATAAACCTGTTGTTAGAGTTACGCGGAATTAAAAAGAGAGAGAGAGAACCCTTAGCGAGATTTGATCGAGAGACCTAGCGCTTATGAAACTGAGCACTTAATCATGTGGCTACGAACGCCTTGCCTGTCAGCTACTCCACAGTAGTATATAGACACTTGCTTATAGCTTTCACACTCGAAAATGGTTCAAATGGCTCTGAGCACTATGGGACTTAACAGCTGTGGTCATCAGTCCCCTAGAACTTAGAACTACTTAAACTTAACTAACCTAAGGACATCACACACATCCATGCCCGAGGCAGGATTCGAACCTGCGACCGTAGCAGTCGCGCGGTTCCGGACTGAGCGCCTAGAACCGCGAGACCACCACGGCCGGCTTCACACTCGATATTCTCGAAAACAGTCGTGAGCTGCTCCTTTCTCTTAACATAACTTGAAGTCCTAGCCATGCTCTACACAACCTCAACATGAATCAAATCGGTGGAGCAAGTATGTACGGTGTCCTTGAAAGAAGATAACTATCAATTTTTTGACATAGAATAAGCTTTACGTACTTGTCGTTCAAAAATGGCTCTGAGCACTATGGGACTCAACTGCTGAGGTCATTAGTCCCCTAGAACTTAGAACTAGTTAAACCTAACTACCCTAAGGACAACACAAACATCCATGCCCGAGGCAGGATTCGAACCTGCGACCGTAGCGGTCTCGCGGTTCCAGACTGCAGCGCCAGAACCGCGCGGCCACTTCGGCCGGCTGTACTTGTTGTTAAATTTTGTTCAAGGACACAAAACTTTTTCGAACTCACCGAATCAGTTACATCCTAACCGAAAAGTTTTTTTTAATTTTGACCCCTATCAGAATATTTTCTGCAGATGCCCATGCCTACGCACATAGTGGCATAAGAATTTTCATCTGTGCCGCAGTGACATTCTACTTTGACTTGAGAGTTGACATGGTACAACAGTATTTTGTGTTTTACCTTGTCGTTGGAAGTTCATTGTTTCGGTTTTGTAGCCTGTAGCTTTGGCATCCCCAAGTTATACTGGCCAACTAGCGCCAGCAAAGTTAGATACCGCTGGCAGTACTGTCATATTCTCCTTCCCTGTTCCATTACCATAGGGTGCGTGGGAAGAATCACTGTCCATGAACTACTGTGTGAAGCCTCATTTTTCTGATTTTATCCCCATAGTCATTTCGCGAGAAATACGAGCTTGCCTTCAACCTCTGATTAGCCACGAAATTGAAATCCGATAAAGCTTTGCACAGACGTGTTTGCAGTGTATCTAGTATGCCCCTATTACACCACGTAGCGCTGAGTCGTTGAGTCTTTCTGAAATGGAAATGAGCGTATGGTATTGTGGGCCGGGAGTCGCGCATTCGGGGAATGTCGGCCGCTGAGGGCAAGTACTTATTGCATTCGACGCCATATTGGGCTACTTGCGCGTCGGAGATGTGGATGAAATGATGATGAGGACAACACAACATCTAGTACCTGAATGGAGAAGATCTCCCAGTCGGGAATCGAACCCGGGCCCCTTGGCGTGGCATTCCGCCGCGTTGATCACTCAGCTAACGAGGGCGGACGTTGAATCGTTCTGAACGCACAGTGACCGTGTAAAGATTCTAAGAGTAATATTCTACTGCCAGTTCCTGTTGAAACTTTCCATCTAATGCATGCAACCCACACAACGTAACTGCCACGCGTGCCTTTCTTCACGTCAACGCTCACTACACTACACTACACTACACTACAGGTGGAACGACGGCGCTCGTGCAGCGTTTTTGGTGGGAATTGTTTGATCAGCCACCATACAGCCCGGACTTGGCTACTCTGATTTTCGTCTCTTCGCTGACATGAACCGCTGGGTATGAGGGAAACATTTTGGCACAGCCAGCTGCATACCAACTTAGAGAAGCGGCGGAAAGCACAGGCGGTTACCTCCAATCGTGAGCGTATTGCAAAGTTGGTACCACGCTACGACGTATGTCGAAGTCGGAATTGCAGCTATGTAGAGAAGTAGCTTCTGGGTGTAGCTAAGTGCTGCAAATAAAAAGTTTTTGATTTTTCGAAATAAAGCGTTTTTAGCCATCAGCTGTTTTTATTTGAACCTTAATATCTTCCCGTTTCTGTCGTCATTCATCTTCACAGGACATAAGGCAAAAACAGTACAAGTGAGTAGATAAATCATTTTCTTTCCTAACTGATTCACAATCAAAAACGTTGTAATAGGTATAACAAAAGAAGGCAATATGTTCCACAAAAGTCTAATAGAGGTGTGCTTACAGTCCTCGTTCTACAGAAGGTATACTGTAGAGTTCTTACCTCTTAGCTTTCCTGTCTTTGTGTACATTATTACGTTAACTATTGTTACATCTGAGAACATCTCTACTAGATTTTTGTGGAATATTCTGTTTTCTTTTCTTATACCTGTTACGCTGTTTTGGATTTTCTACCAGCTAGGAAAGAAAAGATTTGTGTATTCACCTGTGCTGTTTTAGCTTCATGTCCTGTGAAGATGGTCCACGACCCAAACTCGTTGATATTAAGGTTCAAATGGTGAAAGTGTATTTTTTCAATCGCCTCTCGGCTATTTAACGTCAACTAATCAAAACCACATACTTTTTATTTTCACCGTGGTTTCCATTTCGCGACCGATCGGAGGTTGGAAGAAAATAACCCTCGTATGTGACAGAAATTAATACATTTTCCGACTATTCTTCGAATGTAGGCACTCTTAATCTCAACAGCAGCCTACTCGGTGACGCACAACGCCTCTCTCGTAACGACTGCCAGCAGAGTTTTCTGAGCATCTCCTTAACACTCTCATGCTTACTAAACGATCCCGTGCCGGAACTACCGCTCTCCATTGGATCTTCTCTATCTTTTCGTTACTCCCAGTTGGTAAGAGCCCAAACCTGACTCAAGAATCTGTCGAACAAGTGTTTTGTGAGTCACTTTTTTAGTGAATGAATTAAATTTCTGTAACATTCTATAACTTAATCTCAGTCTGCCACCCGTTTTTCTAAAAAAAGTTTTAGGTCGTCTTTAAGCTTTAGGTCGCTCCCGACAGTTAAACGTAGATGTTTTACTGTTGTTACTGATTCTATCGATTTTTCACCAGTAGCATAATCGAGAATTCGACGCTCGGTAAGGTCGCCTTTTGTTCACCAAACGATAGTCGAGAGCTGTGATAAATGCCTTCCGCAAGTAAAAAAAAAAAAAAACACTGTATCAATCTCGGCCATTTTGTCTACGTCTCATGGAGTAATTGTTCTTCAAATTGTGTCCTTTTCGATGCACCTGCAAGTTATAAAGGTTTTTAGTTTACTGAAATGAAAATCTTTAACTTTCATTCACCGTTTTGAATAATAGTTGTATCATTCAGACCATGATAATCAATGAATGATTACCTGGCCTCTTTCCATTGTTCCTCTTTTCACCATCGTCATTAACTTCTTCGTTTTCTTCATTCAAGCAAAAGACCTCACGGCTTGTTATGGCTCCAGCTGTACATCTGTAGGGTTCGTCTTCTATTTGGTTTGTCCAAATTTCGTCTTTCTTATGTTATGTAAACCCCCCCTCCTCCTCTCCAACCATCTCCCTCCCACAATTTCTGTATCGTTGGTGTATTCTTCTAAGCTCTGTGTGTTAGATGATGCCGCATCTCCAGTTTAACACTCTTTATCCGTTTACGACACCTACAGCTGATTTAATTTGTATCAGGTTTCGTCTTTCACTGTTAAATTACTCGCTACAGCCATCAGTTCTTCTTTTTTCCCCAGTGCTCTTTTAAAGGCATCTCCGATTTCATGCAGATAACTAGCTATCTTCCTTTATCACTGTTGTACACTGAGCGAGGTAGCTCATTGGTTAGCACACTGCACTCGCATCCTGCTTTAAGTCTTCCGCAATTTCCCCTAAATCACTTAAGGCAAATGCCGGAATGGTTCCTTCGAAAGTGCACGGTCGATTTCCGCCTCTCTTCTTCCCCAATTCGAGCTTGTGCTCCAAGGACCTCGTTGTCGATGGGGCATTAAACACTAATTTACCCTCACAAATTTAGACAACATTGCCCGTGGAGCGCAGCGATTTGGTACTGACTTTGATTAAAATAACAGTCTATATCGGAATAAAGTTTGTTTATTACGACGGGCTACGTTGAAACCATATTCAGATTTTTTGGCCCCCTATGGCTGGTGCTGGCAGCTCTTCAGTTTCTCACGTGATAACACGATCGTACACTGTCAGCGTATTCACGGGGTTTTACAATTATCGATATCTAAAATGTAATTTCATTTCCTTTCCTCTGAAAACTTCCATTATATGCTTTTTAAGGTTACTTCATCCAGCTATCTTCAAATTATAGAGGTGTACACGGTGTCCAAGGAGGAATGGTCAATATTCAGAGATGAGATGGGAATAATCATTCGAAGAAAAAAAAGGTCCAGTAAACAAGGGCTCTAAAATGCACAACTTAAGAACTATGAGCACTTGTCCAGTAGAACAGATGTTTCACAGTAGCAAAGATGAACGAGTATTCATAGCTCTTAAGTTGTGCATTCTAGAGCCCATGGTTATTGGATCTTTTTTCCTTCGAATGACCATTCTGCCTTACCTCTAAATACTGACCATTCCTCCTTGGGCATCCTGTATCTTTACAAACATCAGTACTTGATAGCTCACAGATTTATGTGCACTTGTTGCAGTTAACATGGTATCACAGTCAGTTTGGATATTATTCTGATTCGTATGAGCTTTTTGGTTCGGGAATCCGCGTTTTTGGGATTCTCCCATAGTTTGTTATGGTGTGGAACATAATTAGTACATCCCAACATATTTGTGATGTTCTTTAGTATGATCGCGGCGAATGGGAGAGTCTGACTCTGCAGTCCTATAGAGGCACTCTGGGAATCACGCTGTACTCAAGCTTATTCCGGTAAATAATGTCACATGTCGCCATGGAAGATTCTTCTGCCTATGCTGCGGGTATGATGGTATGGAACGCTGGACTGGAGCAAACATAAACCCGTTTTTGTGCTGCGATATTTTCCTCTGCTATTCCCATTGCTGGAAATGCCTGTCTTTTTGAAACGTGGAGAAAATCGGAATACGGGAGCTCATTATGCCGAATACCTGGGTGTCCCTCTAAACACACTAGAGGAACGGTTTTATTTTGCTCATTGTTTTCCGATTTCAATTTCAGCACATAGTAAATCCAGTTAGCGACCTCGGAGACCCGCTACAGAGACTTTTTTTTTGGTCATCAGTCTACTGACTGGTTTGATGCGGCCCGCCACGAATTCCTTTCCTGTGCTAACCTCTTCATCTCAGAGTAGCACTTGCAACCTACGTCCTCAATTATTTGCTTGACGTATTCCAATCTCTGTCTTCCTCTAAAGTTTTTGTCCTCTACAGCTCCCTCTAGTACCATGGAAGTCATTCCCTCATGTCTTAGCAGATGTCCTATCATCCTGTCCCTTCTCCTTATCAGTGTTTTCCACATATTCCTTTCCTCTCCGATTCTGCGTAGAACCTCCTCATTCCTTACCTTATCAGTCCACCCAATTTTCAACATTCGTCTATAGCACCACATCTCAAATGCTTCGATTCTCTTCTGCTCCGGTTTTCCCACAGTCCATGTTTCACTACCATACAATGCTGTACTCCAGACGTACATCCTCAGAGATTTGTTCCTCAAATTAAGGCCGGTATTTGATATTAGTAGACTTCTCTTGGCCAGAAATGCCTTTTTTGCCATAGCGAGTCTGCTTTTGATGTCCTCCTTGCTCCGTCCGCCATTGGTTATTTTACTGCTTAGGTAGCAGAATTCCTTAACTTCATTGACTTCATGACCATCAATCCTGATGTTAAGTTTCTCGCTGTTCTCATTTCTACTACTTCTCATTACCTTCGTCTTTCTCCGATTTACTCTCAAACCATACTGTGTACTCATTAGACTGTTCATTCCGTTCAGCAGATCATTTAATTCTTCTTCACTTTCACTCAGGATAGCAATGTCATCAGCGAATCGTATCATTGATATCCTTTCACCTTGTATTTTAATTCCACTCCTGAACCTTTCTTTCATTTCCATCATTGCTTCCTCGATGTACAGATTGAAGAGTAGGGGCGAAAGGCTACAGCCTTGTCTTACACCCTTCTTAATACGAGCACTTCTTTCTTGATCGTCCACTCTTATTATTCCCTCTTGGTTGTTGTACATATTGTATATGAGCCGTCTCTCCCTATAGCTTATCCCTACTTTTTTCAGAATCTCGAACAGCTTGCACCATTTTATATTGTCGAACGCTTTTTCCAGGTCGACAAATCCTATGAAAGTGTCTTGATTTTTCTTTAGCCTTGCTTCCATTATTAGCAGTAACGTCAGAATTGCCTCTCTCGTCCCTTTACTTTTCCTAAAGCCAAACTGATCGTCACCTAGCGCATTCTCAATTTTCTTTTCCGTTCTTCTGTATATTATTCTTGTAAGCAGCTTCGATGCATGAGCTGTTAAGCTGATTGTGCGATAATTCTCGCACTTGTCCGCTCTGGCCGTCTTCGGAATTGTGTGGATGATGCTTTTCCGAAAGTCAGATGGTATGTCGCCAGACTCATATATTCTACACACCAACGTGAATAGTCGTTTTGTTGCCACTTCCCCCAATGATTTTAGAAATTCTGATGGAATGTTATCTATCCCTTCTGCCTTATTTGACCGTAAGTCGTCCAAAGCTCTTTTAAATTCCGATTCTAATACTGGCTCCCCTATCTCTTCTAAATCGACTCCTGTTTCTTCTTCTATCACATCAGACAAATCTTCACCCTCATAGAGGCTTTCAATGTATTCTTTCCTCCTATCTGCTCTCTCCTCTGCATTTAACAATGGAATTCTCGTTGTTCTCTTAACGTTACCACCGTTGCTTTTAATGTCACTAAAGGTTGTTTTGACTTTCCTGTATGCTGAGTCTGTCCTTCCGATAATCATATCTTTTTCGATGTCTTCACATTTTTCCTGCAGCCATTTCTTCTTAGCTTCCCTGCACTTCCTATTTATTTCATTCCTCAGCGACTTGTACTTCTGTATTCCTGATTTTCCCGGAACATGTCAGTACTTCCTCCTTTCATCAATCAACTGAAGTATTTCTTCTGTTACCCATGGTTTCTTCGCAGCTACCTTCTTTGTACCTATGTTTTCCTTCCCAACTTCTGTGATGGCCCTTTTTAGAGATGTCCATTCCTCTTCAACTGTATTGCCTACTGCGCTATTCCTTATTGCTGTATCTATAGCGTTAGAGAACTTCAAACGTATCTCGTCATTCCTTAGTACTTCCGTATCCCACTTCTTTGCGTATTGATTCTTCCTGACTAATGTCTTGAACTTCAGCCTACTCTTCATCACTACTATATTGTGATCTGAGACTATAGTACTTCCAGATTCTGTGATAATTAGTGGCTTGCTACATTTTTTATATTTTTATTGTTGTTGTGCTCTTTAATTTAGAACTGGTCGGATGCAGCTATTCACGATAATCTCTGTTGTGCTAATCTCTACACTCTACCCAACTACTGGAATCTACATCCACATAACCTCCGTACTGTAGTCAAGCTTTCCTCTGCCTCAGCAGATTTTAGTACCATGTGTTCCTTAATAACATGACAAACATTTCATTGATACCTGCAATCTCCCCCCTCTTCCTTCGTCTTTCTATTGCCCACATTAAACAATGTCCACTGCAAGTATTTAATAAGGAAAGTTTTTTATAAAGGTTTGAGAGGAGCGAAGATTACAATAAACTTTCTAGTTTACTTAGCTTGTCATGATGAGATGGCTCCAATTCTTCTTGTCTAGGGGTCTGATTCTTGATGCTGAAAATCTCACATCAGGCCCTCATCGTTGGTTTGCACTAAATAAATCTGAAGTTTGTTGCTGCAGCAATTTTTTTACGTAAATATATTTTCTCACATTTTAGTATATCATACAGTATTTTGATTTTTCACATTAACATAGCCGGAATTAGATTATTTGCACAAAAATAAAGAAATACGTCCGATCACATCAGAGGCTAGCTTACCACTTCCACACTCTGTGGAAATAACCATATTCCAAAGGTTTTAGAATTTTTCTTTACAAATTAATTATACTAGTTTCTGTTAATTTTAATAATAACGAATCCAGAAATAAATACAGTAAACAGTAGAGGATTGCATGATTAATAATAGAATTTTAAGTGTACCAATAGTTCGTAATTTGAAATGTTTCTACAAAAAATAATTTTAACTGTAAAGTCAGAACTAGAACTTATGGATTATAGCATCGAGACTAAAATATTTTGTAAAGTAATTCCTGTTCATAAATTTTAGCCTAGAATATAACATACCGTGCATAAAATTATATGAAAGTTTTCAGAAAAGCAACTGAGATAATGCTGACCTGTCTAAAATTCGAAAAATAACACTGGTATCGACAACTACTGCTGAGGAAAAGGAATGCTAGACGAGGATACATATATAACTCATCCCCTTTCATAATCTAGTTGGACCATAATATTTCTTCCAAATTCGATTTAGTACATTTCCTTTATTTATACTATTTACCCGTCTATTCTTCAGCATTGTTGTGCTGTCCCATATTTCAAAAGCTTCTATTCGCTGCATATCGTCCACGTTCCATAGGAGCCTACATCCCATACAACTTTTTGCCGAAAATGCTTTTTAATAATTAATTTGGTTATTAAAATGCTTCTCTTTTTCGAGACTTGCCACTGCCAGTCTGTATTTTATATCTTTTCTACTTCCGCCATCGTCAGTTATTTTCCTCCTCAAATACAACACTGGGATGACTAATTTTACTGTCACATTTCTGAATCTAATCCCCCTGAGCATTCGACTACATTCCATTATATTAGATTTACTCGATATTAATAGTATAATGCCTTTTCAAGACACAATTCATTATATTGAAATGATCTTCCAAGTTCTTTAAAGTGTTACAGAAATCGTTATTAAATTTCTAGATGATTTGAGAAGCTACAGGGTCCGAAATTTAGTAGAAAGAGCTGCCACCTCTGGGATCAACTAGGTTTCTAACCTGACTGGACGCCAAATAAAACCTTGCTTGTATGGCAGTTATGGGCACGACATTTCTGCTACTTCCACTCTCTGCCAGTGTTCGCCAATCACAGAGGCTGGCAAATTATGACTAAATGTTTCTAATGCGGCACAGGTTTAGAGAACGTACCGGCCTGTGTAATTGTATCGAGGTAGGTCAGGACAGCACAGGCAGGACACGTTCCTGTATTATACTGTGTAGAGGTAGTGTCACGGAGACCTAGGAGAGAGGGCGCAGCTGTCAGCCTTAACAGATTAGAAATGGACTGTGTGAACAGAGATGACTGTATCGCGTACCCAACTGCACCGTAGAGAATCAGTCGAGGTGACGGACTGGTACGATGGAGGCGAATACAGTCTGGCAAAATTCACTCTCGTCTGAGTCTACGTACACGTCAACGTCCATAGTGAGGCTGTATGTCGAATCTGGAGTCGTCTGAAGAGACGATGTGGTGCCAGCCCCGTGCCCAGTGCTGTCTTTGGGCGCACTAACGTCCCTCTGCTGCCGCGTCAGTGGCAGATGGGATAATGGCTGCCTTTACAGCACTCCGTGGTGTTCCAGACGTCATCAGAGTGTCTATCTGACTTGTGGCATACAAGCCTATTTCTTGCATCAGGGTCCGTGAAGTGGATGTACGATCCTGCACGACCCAGTGAACCATACTTTTGTCCTCTCTGGAACTTTTCTCACGGGTCTGCTGAGATCCTACATGTTTCTCCTGAACTCATCGATTCCATATTCACATGACTGGTAGCAGTATATTATTGCCTGATGAAACTACAATCTTCCGGTCATAGCTGTGGGTTCTTTGATTGCTCTAAGAGATTGTTGGTTGTTTGGTTGATTTGGGGGAGGAGACCAAACAGCGAGGTCATCGGTCTCATCGGATTAGGCCAGGATGGGGAAGGAATTCGGCCGTCCCCATCTCAAAGGAACCATCCCAGCATTTGCCTGAAGCGGTTTAGGGAAATCACGGAAACCTAAGTCAGGACTGCCGAAGCGGGTTTGAACCGTCGTCCTCCTGAATGCGAGTCCAGTGTACTAACCACTGCGACACCTCGCTCGGTCTGGGAGGTGATTGTTGGAACTACAAAATATTATAAATTGCTTCGATTTATTACAAGAATGATAAAAAGACATAACTTAATCCATAGCCACGGGATGCACCGAATATTTCCAACTGTCTTTGAATGCTAAAGCATCATTTGATGCGCACACACTTACTAAACTCTTGTCTCGAAGTTAGAAGTTCTCAGTGTTCGGAAGTACGGCTCCATCTAAGGCGCGAGTATCACACGCGCCCCTAACTAGTGTATGTTGTCTGCTTGACCGGAGGTCGCGAGCGGGGGCACAGCCTTCCTCTGCTGGTCTGAATACCCGCGTCAGTGTGGAGTCTCTGCGGTGCCTCCCATTTGTCGGTGCAGATTTTAATATCGTGAAAGCAACACAATGACACTTAGAGTCATGTGTTAATATGAACATCCCACCACATTAATATTGAATGTTAAAACTGATGAAGCTAACTGTTGGAAAATTCACAAGGCTGTAGTCGATTCTGTTAGAGTCCGCGAAACTAAGTCTAAACGTGTACCTGTTCATAGTCCTCGAAACTTCTAAGTTTTCAGATCTCCTGCACAAAATTTGACAAGTTTACGAAGCTGTCGCATGAAAGCCGGCCTCTGTGGCCGAGAGGTTCTAGGCTCTTCAGTCCGGAACCGCGTGACCGCTACGGTCGCAGGTTCGAATCCTGCCTCGGGCATGGATGTGTGTGATGTCCTTAGGTTAGCTAGGTTTAAGTAGTTATAAGTTCTAGAGGACAGATATGTTAAGTCCCGAAGTGCTCAGAACCATTTTTGTCACATGAAACAACCACTTAGAGCTGCGAATGACACGTCACAGATCTGACCATATGCCCGTTTATGGCCAGTTCTCGAAACGAACTGTTCTCAGTCCGTATGGCTGCCGTACTTAGGTAGAAATGCAACTTTTTGCTACTAGACAAATTAGACATGACTTAGGCCTAGAATTTCAGCAACTTTCCAGTGGTTCCTTTAGATTTCTTGAGATGCATGGTTTTACTCTTATTTAGATTTTAATTAGTGAGATTGTGCTCCTACCCTTCATTGCTGTTTACTGTTAAACATAACGAAATTAGCGTGATTACAGATAGCTACGATTGTCTACAGGCTCACACTGTCGCAAAATTTACTGATCCGTAATTTATTTTACACTAAAATAAATTTTTACTGGCGGAATTAACACTCTGGTATATAACTCAAAATATTTACATCAAGCGCTGTCTGTGTACCCCTGGCCCTTTAAAATCGGCTAAGGCATTTAGAAGTTATTAACATCTTAGCCCAACGGGTATTTTGAAACCTTACTCCTTCATTATCGTAAGTGCTATTCTGTCTACTCAGTGGGTGCTCAAAATGACTTACTCGTCTCGTTTTTATCCTTAATTTGGTGTCCTTGCGTATATTGTGGCTATATTGGTCGCGGTTTTATGTACTTTTTGACGGATTTTTTTTTTTTTTTTTTTTTTTTTTTTTCAAGCAGCCTTCTGCAGTCCGCCACCTCCTGGCGAGCAATGCCTGCCTGTGTCCGAACACGCGCGCGACGCGTCCTTTCGGCTTTCAAAAGAGCGCGCGTTTTAGACGGCCACTGGCTGCAATCTCTCAAATATAACGGGACGATAAACAATAGTCATATGCTGTCAGATTCCGACACACGCTGTTAGTCATTTCTCCTCCTTGTGCGAGGCACAACACCACCTTCTCACAAACAAACAACATTAAAATACGCTGTATGATTAAGAAACGCATGCGAAAGGACAAGTGGCAGAAAACAATGGAAGGGACACCAGTTTGGAAGGAAAGAGTAGAAGAGATGGTGAGAGGGAAGAATGAGGCCTTCAGATGATGGCTCCGAGAAAGGACCGAATTAGCAAGAGGAGTATAAGAGAAAGAAGAAAAGGCAAGCAACACGATGGATGAGGAGAGAAGGGGATGGAAGAATGGACAGAGATGATGGAGAGAAATATCAGAGGAAATAAAAAGTTCTATATCGAATGATTAAAACTAAGAGGAAAGGTTTGAGAGTGAAGAATACTCAGTATTATAGAACACTCAGTATAATGTCGTTTATTGAAACTGAACTACACTTTTCGAACAATCACTATATACACACAAAGAAAACAAACAACATGCAGACGACAATTCATCAAGAGCGTCGGTGAGGTCCGTCGGAGCTGGTCCTAGCTCGGCGAGGAACTGGCTGTACTGCTGCTGCGCTTGCCTTATAAAGCCAGCGGAGGCCGGCGGAGTACTCCAACTTCCCTGTGTCTTTGAGGCGACCTCTGCAGAAAAAGGTTCGCATTGGTCTCTAGCAAGTTCTGTTTACTTTTAAAGAATTGTTTTCCTCTTGGTTTTACCTGCAAGTGCTTGTGTATGTTATATGGTACACAGGGGTGTCTTGAGTGTAGTCTGCCTGGCAGGGGCCGTCTGTGGCAGACGTTACAGGGAGAGGATGCAATAATGAAGGATAGAAATGGGAAAGGAATCGATAACAAAGAGGCACAAAAAATAGTACGCAACGAGCGAGGAAGGGATCGGGGGTAGGGGATGGACCTGACATGGAAAGAAACAGATATGTCGAAATGGTGAAGGTAGCAGGGGAAGTTGGGAAACAGAGGCTTCATCGTGTGATAAGGGTGATGAGAAGAAGATTGGAAGAGGGCGCTAATTGTACCTATATTCAAGAAACTGATTAGGACGGACTGTAGAAACTACAGAGGAGTTACACTGATACAACGTTGTGCCAAGGTTCATGAAAAGTCCCTGGACAGAAGAATCTGGAAAAGAGCCAAGAAGAAATTGAGAGAGAAACAGTATGGCCTCGGACCTGCGAGGTCAATTGTTGACCTCATATTCGCACTGAGCCAGGTCCAGGAGGACAGTTTTGAATTTGGGGAAGATCTTGTGATGGCCTTTCTCGATACAGAAGAGGCATTTGGTAGCGCCTGTGGAAAAAGAGACAACGAGCAGAGTAGAGGAGAGGTACCATGGGAGACTGAGTTGTGTGAAAGTGGGAAATGGAAGGACGGATTGTTTCCAACAAACAATGGCGTCAAACAGAGCAGTTATTTGTCACCTCTTCATTGTGGTCTTGGATGAGATAATGACTAAGGTAGCAGAAAAGCAGGAGAGGATAAGATGAAAACAATGATGTTCACAGACAACTTGATGATCTAGAGAAACAGAGGAGATTCAGGGACATCTGGATGCATGGGAAGAAACTGTGAGACAGTGCAGAATAAAATTTAATGTAAACCCATGTGAAATGCTGGTTACAACCTGAAAGAAAGATAGACCAACTAGCGGAATGAGGATTAGTGGTCAACAGTTGAAGAAGGTGGAGAGTGTCAGATACATGGGAAGTGTGATATAGGAAAATGAAGGAAATGAGAAAGAGATGAACGAATGAGGCATATAGGCAGAAGATTTCCTGAGGCATGTTACAAGCCTGTTTCGAACAAAGCTGAGCCATGGAAAAGCAAGAGGGTAATGTGTAGAAGTGATTGCATCCCGGTACTGACTTGTGCGTCTGAAAAATCTGTTAAAAATGTTCAAATGTGTGTGAAATATTATGGGACTTACACACTACTTAACCTAACGTATCCTAAGGACAAACACATACCCATGCTTGAGGGAGGACTCGAACCTCCGCCGGGACCAGTCGCACAGTCCATGACTGCAGCGCTTAAGACCGATCGGCTAATCCCGCGCGGCGAAACATGTGTAATGAAACGAGATGGAAGGAGATTAGAGGCATGGGAAATGAAGATCCTCAGATGTAGGAAAGGCGTAACAAGGAGAGAAAGCATAAGGAATAAAGGGGTAAGGAAAACAATGGAAGAGGAACGCTAGCAGAGCAGGATAGACACATCTAGGCTAAGATGGTTCGGGCTCTTAAAGAGAATGGAAAACAAGAGGATTCCCAAGAAGAAACATGAAATAGAGACGAGAAGGAAACGACAAAGAGGAAGAGCAAGGGATAGATGGCTGAAAGGTGTAGAGGAGTGCGTTGGAAAAAGAGGTGAGGATTGGAGTGAACACAGATTGTGGGGAAACAAGAGTGGATGGTGAGGCTTATGTTCCAAACACACGCAGCCTGTTGCTGGAAGCTACTGACTATGATGAGTGCTGAGTAATTTTCTCTCTTATACAGAATGTACAGTAGATGGCGTCAGTGCTATGTACCGGGTGACCATAAAGTCAGTATAAATTTGAAAACTGAATAAATCAGGGAATAGTGTAGATAGAGAGGTACAAATCAACACACATGCTTGGAATGTCATGGGGTTTTATTAGAACCGAAAAAATGCAAAAGTTCAAGAAATGTCGAACAGATGGCGCTTCGTCTGATCAGAATAGCAATAATTAGCATAACAAAGAAAGACAAAGTGAAGATGATGTTCTTATAGGAAATGCTCAATATGTCCACCATCATTCCTCAACAATAGCTGTAGTTCAGGAATAATGTTGTGAACAGCACTAAAGCATGTCTGAAGTTATGGTGAGGCATTGGCGTCGGATGTTGTCTTTCAGCATCCCTAGAGATGTCGGTCGATCACGATACACTTGTGACTTCAGGTAACCCCAAAGCCAATAATCGCACGGACTGTGGTCTGGGGACCTGGGAGGCCAAGCATGACAAAAGCGGCGGCTGAGCACACGATCATCACCAAACGAGGCGCGCAAGAGATCTTTCACGCGTCTAGCAATATGGGGTGGAGCGCCGTCCTGCATAAACATCGTACGTTCCAGCAGGTGTTTATCAGCCAGGCTGGGGATGATGCGATTCTGTAACATATCGGCGTATCTCTCACCCGCCACGATAGCAGTTACAAAACCAGAATCACGCATTTCCTCGAAGAAAAAAGGCCCGATAACGGTAAATGTGGTTTCTGGTTCTAATAAAACCCCATGTGATTCCAAGCATGTGTGTCAATTTTTACCTCTCTATCTACATTATTCCGTGGTTTATTAAGTTTTCAAATTTATACTGACTTTTTGATCACCCGGTACTTCGTGCGGCTGCGCTTTAAATACTAATCATTGACATATCGAAGCATGTAGTCCATGCACTTCACTCCGATTTGTCGTTTGTTGCAGGCAGTTTTAATTTACTGCAATTTTAGTGGCGAGCACTGTACTTCTTCAAGCTATTTATGGACGTATTAGAAAAAAACGTTATACTTCTCGCAATGTGCACCGTAACCCACTAAGTAATAGGCGAGGAATTCACCCTGTCATGGTCGTCAGACAGTGTCTGTGAGCGGGAAGCGTCGACTGCGGGGGCGGGCCTTTGTGGGTTCGCGAGCAGGATGGCAGGCAGGCAGCTGGTGTTTGCCGACGAGTAATATTTCAGCCGTCAGTCGGCGGCGCGGCTGTGTGCTGCTGTGTGTACCGCCGTGGAGCAGCGCTCGCCCCGGCCCGACACCCGCCCTGTTAACGCTTTTAGCGCCTGCCTGGACGCCCCACGGCTCCCCCTCCTCTTTCCTGCTTTTTTTTCCGCCGTGCTTTCGACGTAGCGGGAGGGCCGAAACTCCTGCCGTTCGTCCGGCGAAACTTATTCGATTACTCGCTCGGTGGGAACGTCGTTATCTGGCTGTTAGGCTAAGTGTGTTGAGTGCAAGTCCTCGGCTCGGCAAGAGTAAATGGAAGATGCGCCTCTGCCGTGAGTGGGACGGACCGTGTGCTGTATCGAACGTGGTACCTTTAGGTCGCCATTCACTCCTGCAAGCCGTGTCCCTTCGTGGCTTCCGGACTCAAATGCGATTTGAATTTTGTGTCACTTAAGGACAGTGTATCTCCACGGCAACAGCAGAAAAAGATTCCAGTGCAGCAGAGACCATCCGAAGAATTTGACCAAACGAAGCCATTGTGGTGTCACCGCCAGACACCACACTTGCTAGGTGGTAGCCTTTAAATCGGCCGCGGTCCGTTAGTATACGTCGGACCCGCGTGTCGCCACTATCAGTGATTGCAGACCGAGCGCCGCCACAAGGCAGGTCTAGTCTAGAGAGACTCCCTAGCACTCGCCCCAGTTGTACAGCCGACTTTGCTAGCGATGGTTCACTGTCTACATACGCTCTCATTTGCAGAGACGACAGTTAAGCATAGCCTTCAGCTATGTCATTTGCTACGACCTAGCAAGGCGCCATATTCAGTTACTATAATCTGAACAGATAATATTGTGAATCATGTACCGTCAAGAGCGACGTTCATCATTAATGGATTAAAGTATCAAACTAATTACGTCCGCTTTCTGAATTCTAATTCCTTGTCATCTTCCAGACCTCACGTCAGTATAGTTCTTCCCTCCTCACGCCAGCCTGCGTGAGCTAAAACGGGTGCATTTCGGCCTCCACTAGTAACACGGTGTTGGCTCTTCTGCCAACACAACAGCCATCACTTCAGCCCCAGCCCCGCAGTAGCAGACACCAAAAAGGAACCAGCCCTCCCTATAGACCTTATACAGAAAAAGTGTGGTCAATAGTTATATAGACACTGATTTGCAGAGCTCTTGGGTTTACTGCGTCTCGAACAAAGGGTTAGAATACGTATGGGGTCATGCACAAAATCTAATTTTTGGTATAACTCCAATAGTCGAGTGACTACGGTGTGGCGTACTGTTTGTCAGTCAACGCCCTTCAGATTTTGAATGACACTTCATCGTTAGTACAAGCAGATACCGCTCAAGATTACAGTGGATGTTATATATGTTTTTCATGCACAATTTAATGGTTTGCATTCCGCGTCTGGAATAAACTTGGCGTAAAACATTTAAGAGATAAATGTAATGGCATTTCGGTTGTTAACAGTACGTGCTCCGGTTCACATGTAGCTATTTTGCCGGCCGGTGTGGCCGTGCGGTTCTAGGCGCTTCAGTCCGGAACCGCGTGACCGCTACGGTCGCAGGTTCGAATCCTGCCTCGGGCATGGATGTGTGTGATGTCCTTAGGTTAGTTAGGTTTAAGTAGTTCTAAGTTCTATGGGACTGATGACCACAGATGTTAAGTCCCATAGTGCTCAGAGCCATTTGAACCATTTTTTGTGGCTATTTTTACAGTATAGCAAGAGAATCTATAAACATCGCTATCTTCTAGGCGGTTTAGGCATCTATATTTGTCGATCCAGGTAAAAGCGATCGGCAACGTAAAGCGGAGGAAGATGTTAGAAATTCACAGAAATTACGATGTCAGCTGTAAGAAAATCTGAGCAAGAAACTTCTGAGGCTACGTTTGGAGTACAACACTGTCTGGAAGTGTATCACGTATTGTGCAACACAGCAAAATGATAGTCGAAGCGTTTCAGATCCGATGCTGCAGAAACATGTTAAAAATTATGTGGAACGGTGAGATAAAAAATTAGGAGGTACACCACACAATAGGCGAGGAAAGAAGTATGTGGAAAGCGCTGACATGAGGGAGGGACAGTATGACAGGAAATGTGTTTAGGTACGGTAGTTTCAATCCCGCCCGGCTAGTCGCGCGGTCTAACGCGCTGATTCCCCAGCGGGAAGGCGTGCCGCTGCACGGCACGAATCCGCCCGGCGGATTAGTGTCGAGGTCCGGTGTGCCGGCCAGCCTGTGGACGGTTAATAAGGCGGTTTTCCATCTACCTCGGCGAATTTGGGCTGGTTCCCTTTATTTCGCCTCAGCTACATTATGACTGCGATTGCTGCGCAAACACTATTTCCACGTACGCGTACACCATAATTACTCTACCACGCAAACTTTTGGGGTTACAATCATCTGGTGTTAGACATTCACAGGGGGTTCCACTGGGGGCCGAACCAGACAATAGCCCTGGGTTCAGTGTAGGGTAGCGGTGCGGTGAGTGGACTGCTATGGCCTGTTGTGGCGCTAATATGACATTTTACAAATTTTAATTGTTTTATTTATCTCTCTTACAATTTAAAAATACTGATCTATCGGTTAAAAAAGAAAAGACGAAGTTCTATTTATATTGGCTATGCAACTGTATGAAATATTTGTTTTTTCATAATATTGGTTTAAATAGTGTACGCCGTTTTGCAAGTACGCAGTTATTGTTTTTCTTTAGTACCCAAACGTGTTTCACGACATTTGCGGCATCTACAGTCTTTTTCTCCTGTTATTTATGTTTCCTTTGCGTTGCGTCAGTCCTCTGGCTGCCGACGAAAATAAGTCATATGTGTAAGTTGATACATCATGTCATTGATGTATTTGGTTTTTCCTGAGCTGTGGCCGGTTTTTGCATGCCTGTCAAAAACCTATTTTTGTTCTTGTGTGAGTATTTAGGATGACATTTTTTCCTTCTCATTGATGAATTCTGAGTCTTGTTATGTTGATGTGGCATGGGCACACGATTCACTGCACCATTTTAGTCGGGAGTTAAAGGACACACACAACATAAACTAAAGATAAGTAAAAGGAAAAAAATCACAGAATGCTACAACTGTGGTGAAACATGTTTGGGTATTAAGATGAAGAGTACTTTAATTCGGTATTACATTTCTGCAAGCAGGTGAAGAGACTTCAGAATCCTAATATGAAAATTTATTTTTCGTTAAAATATGCGCAGTTTATGGTTGGTAACCGACATACAAACATTTAAATCACAAAGTGTTCTTTTCCAATGGACAGAACAAGACATTTAAGATTTGAAAAAATAGAAGTTTTTGGAAATAAAACGAAATTGAAGCAGAATGAGTAATAGAAGTAAGTATTGTAGTAATAAAATCGACGAAATTATAAAATGCTCAAAACTGAGTCTATGAAAATACATTAAAATAATTAAAATCAAGTGGACGGTCTTTTAGCCAAAACTCTCAAGCAGCTCTCCGGCATAGGTACCTAGTGGGCCAGCAATTCCTAGAGCGGTGGAAAAGAAAGTTATCATAACTGTGTAACTGACTTCCTTCGGACAGAAGGCACAGGTCCAGCAAAGAGAACGCGACCAGGAGGATGAGACGTTGGCGATCTGCCGTACGCCGGCAAAGTATACAAGAAAATTTGCAGAATCCTGGCTCGACACAGCATTAAATGCGTTTTCTGTCGACCTCCGAAAACACGTGCTCTGTCAGGTATGGTGAAAAGTGACTTTGGGCTCTGTAAACCGCGTGTCCAGCTCATCCCACGCACATGCGGCAAGACATACGTCGGCTAGACTCTGCGGACAGTGAAAGAAAGGTCCAAGGACCAGAGGAGACACACCGAACGTAAGCAAGGAAAAAAATCTGCAACTGCAGGAAACTTCATGTCTGCAGGAGACTCAACGAAATGTGAACGAACGGAAGGGGTAAGGCAGACATCGTCATTTTGGGGTGATTTTCTAAAGGAGGCTGTTAAAATGCGAGTGGCCGACGGTCTGACCAACAGAGACAGACATGCCTAAATGACCTGACGGCCAGCAACAATCTTTGGCTGTTTGTTGATGACGCAATGGTGTACGGAAGGGTGGCGCCGTTGAGTGGTTCTATAAGGATACAAAATGACTTAGACAAACGTTTTAGTTAGTGTAACGGATGGCAGCTATTTCTAAATGCAGAAAAAAGTAAGTTAATGCAGATGAGTAGGAAAAACAATCTCGTAATATTCGAATACAGCATTAGTAATGTGCTGTTTGACACAGTCACGTCGAGTAAATTTCTGGGCCTAACGCTGCGATGCGATATGAAACAGGCGGTAGTAGAAAAGGTGAACGTTCGACTTGGGTTTATTAGAACAATTTTCGAAACCTGTGGTTCATCTGTAAAGGACACGGCGTGTAGAACAGTAGTGGAACCCATTCTTGAGTACTCGACATGTATTTGAGATTGTAGGAAGGCATCGATGTAATTCAGAGACGGACTGCTGCATTTCTATGTTGTGTGTGAGAAATCGGTTGGAAACTTTCTCATGTCAGCACGTTGTAGGAGTCGCCACCGGCGCCAACCTTGTGTGAATGCTCTGAAAGCTAATCATTTGCATATCACAACATCTTCTTCCTGTCGGTTAAATTTCGCGTCTGTAGCACGTCATCTTCGTGGTGTAGCAATTTTAATGGCGAGTAGTGTAGTTATGCAGGCAGTTTAACAATTTACGGATTTGATGCCCTACCAAACTGCCAGTTTCTTTGCCTATTTGCTTATTGTAGACTGACTACTAACACTGTCTGGATCTGGTGCCACTCCTACCATTTTGTGGACTACGTTGTAATGTCAGTACTTTATGGTGACTGTCAAAATACCTCTCATTTTTTTGTTCTGCTTCTCACCACAATGCAGAGATCTCAAATGGAGAACAACATCGTACAGGGTGTCCGGAAAAGGGCTCCCTGATTTCAAAATTAAATATCTCGAAAACAAAGATCGATAGAGGAATGCAGTAAACGGCGTGTTTATTGTGAAAGCTGTAAGAAGTTTATAAAGCAGTTTGAAATAATAGTTACAAAAGCTGCAAACAGATGGCGCTGTACGCTGTACAGCTCATATCAGCATAGATAAGTGAAATAATCGTATGAAAACATTCTTTGCAAACAATCATATCACAATGTTTTCAAAATGTTCACCATTGGCACTACAGAGGTGGCGCAAACGAAGAATGAAATTCGCCATCACATTTCGTAGTGTCTCAACCGAAATGGATTCACATGCCACAGAGATTGCCGATTCAAGCTCGTCCAGCGTGGCGGGATGCTTCGGGTAGATCATGTCTTTCACTGTGCCCCACAAAAAAAAGTCACAGTGAGTCAAATCCGGCGAATATGGAGGCCAATCCATGCCTGCACCAGTAAATTTGGGATATTCCAAAGCGATGACTCAATTCCCGATTCAAGAAAGCGAAACACTTGTTCGGTCCGATGTGGTCGGGCTCCATCTTGCATAAACCATTCAGTACCTGGTCGATCCTCTAACGCTTGCTGTGTGGCGACAAATTGTTCCAAAATTGCAACGTAACGTGCACCAGTGACCGTTTCTTTAATGAAAAAAGGGCCAAAAATGCCTCTGCTGCATACTGCATGGCACACAGTAACTTTAGGCGAATACAGGGGTTTCGCTTCACACCAATACGGCTTTTCGGAACCCCAAAATCGCCAGTTCTGCTTATTCACGTATCCATTCAGGTGGAAGTGTGCTTCATCTGTAAACCAGATGCAGCCAACATCAAATCCTTCACTATCAATCATTGTGAGCATCTGATTAGCAAAGGCAACCGTTTGTTGCACAGCTCGTACGGGTATGGCCTGGTGCGTTTGAATTTTGAATGGAAACATGTATAGGCTCTTTCTCAGTATTTTCTGCGTGCTGGAACGCTTCAAACCAGTCTCAGATGCAATTCTACCGACAGATGATATTGGATTTCGCTGAATAATTCCAGAAACTGTGACGATATTTTCAGACGTAACTGCGGTTTGCTTGCGGCCAACATGCCACACTAGATCAACAGTTACGCTGCCTGTTCGTTGAAATTTTGCGAAGAGCGTACGAATGGTTTTCGCATCGGGTTCCTTTGGAACATTAAATCGTGCTTGAAAACTTCGCCTTCTTGCCGTAGGACTCTCTTCTAACCTGTGATACTCTAGCACCAGAAAAACGCGTTGTTCAATGGAGTACATGGTTTTAATCTCTTCCATCGGTACGCTAACCTCCTTTCACGTTTCAATAGTGGAACTGATCGCTCTGGGCTTCGGATCACTATTTATACTGTACTAGGCATTACGTACGTTGATTACAGCGCCATCTGTTAGCAGGTTTTGTAACTATTATTTCAAACTGCTGTATAAACTTCTTACAGCTTTCACAATAAACATACCGTTTACTGCATTCCTCTATCGATCGTTGTTTTCGAGATATTTAATTTTGAAATCAGGGAGTCCTTTTAGGGACACCCTGTATGAATGATATACAAATATTTTTGAACACTAAATTAATTATGCACTTTGATGTGATGTTGTGGTGATGAGTGTGTCGCAATTGAGGTGCCGACATTACAACAATGTGTTTCACGTGTAACACATTTGTGTAACACATGTGTCAGATCGTTCTGTTACTTTTAGACAAAAAGATTATGTTATAACAAATACCCGAGCACTGAGCTAGAATTAAGAGAAAATATTGCATGGACAGTTGGGAGCCCTATCACATTTGAAGTATAGACAACAAATTACGAAACTCTCGGAATCGAATTAAAATTGCCTTCTTCAGCTTGCACTCCGTTGGCAGTGATGTTGATGAGTGGGGTGCAGACACTTGGGGGTGTGGGGAGAGTAGCGTGGGGCAATGACGCTATGGTGTCAGAATTACAGTATGGCCTTGGCAACATACCGGCAGATGTGATGACAGAATTCTTGGAACGTTGAAACGTGCTCACAGATGCTGAGTCAGTGATTTGAACCAGTACCAGCAGAGACCTACTTTTAATTTTAACGTGTAAGATGGTGAAGTAATATTGCATTTCCTATTAAGGCGGACAGTGGATGATATTTGAGCCCCATTAAATGGGACTTATTCCAAGAATTTACATTTTAAGAATACAGTGCAGACTCATAACCACACAGTCGGCCGAAGTGGCCGTGCGGTTCTAGCCGCTTCAATCTGGAACCGCGAGACCGCTACGGTCGCAGGTTCGAATCCTGCCTCGGGCGTGGATGTGTGTGATGTCCTTAGGTTAGTTCGGTTTAAGTAGTTCTAAGTTCTAGGGAACTGATGACCACAGATATTAAGTCCCATAATGCTCAGAGCCATTTGAACCATTTTTTCATAACCACACATTTGCAAATCCATGTTTTCTGGAACATTTTGCCGGCCGCGGTGGTCTAGCGGTTCTAGGCGCGCAGTCCGGAACCGCGCGACTGCTACGGTCGCAGGTTCGAATCCTGCCTCGGGCATGGATGTGTGTGATGTCCTTAGGTTAGTTAGGTTTAAGTAGTTGTAAGTTCTAGGGGACTGATGACCACAGATGTTAAGTCCCATAGTGCTCAGAACCATTTGAACCATTTTTTGGAACATTTTGTATTTCTGTAATCATGTACTTTCACTCGTGGAAATTTTCGATATTAAACATGATACACTCTGGATGTGGAATGAAACCCAAACACCTTTGAGAAACTGCACTACTGACTATATGTGCAGCATATTCTCATAATGTGTTGGTACCTCATAGTGCTGTAGTTTCTTTTATGTTTCTCTTCGTTTATACAACAACGTAACTAAAGTGGGACTGATTCACCTGTTCACGATGAAAAGCCGTAGAGAATCTTGGAAATCCTGATTAAGGAGCTTTTGCTCCGAAATACGTATACTGAATAAAAACCTAAACAAAAAGAAATACATAGTCGATATTCTTTTGTTCAGGGCATGTACAGACAGTCTACTGAAGTAAGTTTTGAGCACATTTTCAGAAAACTATTTCGAGTAGCTGGCTCGACAACCCATACGCAGTGGAAGTATTTTAGACCTTGTAACTATAAACACCCATGATTTATCGACAGTGTCATTATAGAGACAGAGATTAGTGTCTCTGACGTGATCGTAGCGACCATGGTTACTTAAATTAATAAATCCATCAAGAACACTAGGAGAGTATTTTTACTAGAAAGAGCAGACAGGGAGTTGTGTTCAACCCATGGACATCTTTTAGTTCCAATATGATGGATGCAGAGGAATAATCGTAAAAGTTTAAACAGGTAGTAAATCACGCTCTGGAGAAGTATGTGCCGAGTGGTTGGATTAAGGACGGAAAAGACCCACCGTGGTTTAATAACGCAGTTCGGGAAATGCTGAGGAGGCAGATACTGTTGCACTCTCGGTTCAAAAACGAACATGCAAATGTCGACAGGCAAAAGGTAGTAGAAACTCATACGTCTGTAAAAAAATCATGCACGAAGCATACAACACCTCCGTCCATCATACCTTACCAAAAGAGCGTGCCGAAAACTTCAGAAATACGTAAAATCGCAAAACGGGTCAAAGGCTTCTATCGAATCTCTCGTTGACCGGCC
The DNA here is from genome assembly GCF_021461395.2 of Schistocerca americana. Lineage (NCBI taxonomy): Eukaryota > Metazoa > Arthropoda > Insecta > Orthoptera > Acrididae > Schistocerca > Schistocerca americana. The sequence goes on from NC_060126.1 coordinate 97,631,793, forward strand.
TGGAGCGGTAACAGAAGACAGGAAAAGGAATGATGAAGTTTTAAATTACGCATTAAGCAAATCATTCACGCAGGAGTGCTGTACAAACGTACTGTCTTTTGACCTTCTCACAGACTCCCACGTGGAAGGAGTAGTAATAAAGTCACCAGATATGGATGGTATTCCAATTCGGTTTCGCAGAGAATGATCTAAGACATTGACTTCACATTTAGCTCAGTTGACTCGTGTGAATAAGAAGGGTAAAAGAACGGCCCCACGTAGTTACAGAGCAATATCCTCAACATCGGCTTGCTGCAGCTATTCACTAATCAGCAAGGATTTAGGAAGCATCGCCCGTGTGAAACTCAGCTTACCTTTGTCTCACATGATGCCCTATGAAACATGAACGGGGGGCAACAGGCAGATTCCGTATTCTGAGATTTCCGGAAAGCATTTGACACGGTGCTCCACTGCAGACTGCTGTTAACGAAGGTACCAGGTTCCCAGATATGTGCGTGTCTGGAAGAGTGGCAGAACCCAGACGTTATCCACGACGGCAAGTGTTCTTCAGAGACAAGGGTATCGTCAGGAATGTCCCAGGGAAGTGTGAGAGGACCGCTCATATACCCTACATGCACAAATGACCTGACGGAGAGGGTCTTCAACAATCTTTGGCTGTTTGTTGATGATGCAATAGTGTATGGAAAGGTGTCGCCGTTGAATGGCTCTAGAAGGATACAAAGTGACTTAGACAAGATTTTTAGTTAGTGTAACGAATGGCAGCTATCTCTAAATGCAGAAAAACGTAAGTTAATGCAATGAGTAGGAAAAACAATGTCGTAATATTCGAATACAGAATTAGTGGCGTGCTGCTTGACACTGCCACGTGGAGTAAATCTGTGGCCCTAACGTTGCAATCCGATATGAAACAGGCGGCAGTAGGAAAGGTGAACGTTCAACTTGGGTTTATTAGAAGAATTTTCGAAAAGTGTGGTTCATCTGTAAAGGATACGGCGTCTAGAACAGTAGTGCAACCCATTCTTGAGTATAAGTGTTTCAGATTTACACTAGGTCTGATTACAGGAAGGCATGGACGTGGTTCAGAGACGGACTGCAGCATTTCTATGAACACTTGAGAATTACGGAGATGTTTCGTGAACTCGAATGGATATCCCTGGAGGGAATACGACGCTCTTCTCGCGAAACATTATTGAGAAACTTTAAGGAATGGCATTAGGCGCATAGACAGGCGTTTCTACCTCGCTCTGTTTACGACAAGAACAGGAAAGAAAATGTCCAGAAGTGGTACAAGGTACACCGCCATGCACCATACGGTGGTTTGCTTAGTATGTATGGAGTTGTAGATGAAGACGCAGTCTTCGGATGCTGTGCGCGAACTTCGGTTCCTCAGCGCTCCTTCTGCCTCCGACGGGCGCGGAAGTCGCTCTTGGCCGACATAGTGACTCCAGCTCGTTGGGCGCCTAGTCCCGCGCATATTTACGAATGAAACCTGTGCCTTTGTTGGTCAGATCGTCGGCCACTCGTATTTCAACGGGTTCCTTTAGAAAATCACCCCAAAATGACGATGTCTGTCTCACCCCATCCGTTCGTTCACATTTCGTTGAGTCTCCAGTAGTCGTGAAGTTTTCTGCGGCTGCAGATTTTTTTTCTTGCTTACGTTCGGTGTGTCTCCTATGGTCCTTGGACCTTTCTTTCACTGTACGCAGAGACTACCCGATGTATGTCTTGCCGCATGTGCATGGGATGCGCTGGAATCGCGGTTTACGAAGCCCAAAGTCACTTTTCACCGTACCTGACAGAGCACGTGTTTTCGGAGGGAGACAGAAAACGCATTTACTGCTATGTCGAGCCAGGATTCTGCCCATTTTGTTCTATACTTTGCCGGCGTACGGCAGACCGCCAACGTCTTATCCTCCTAGTCGTGTTCTCTTTGCTGGACCTGTGCCATCTGCCCGAAGGAAGCCAGTAAGACAGTTATGAAAACTTTATGTTACCGTAAAGCAATTTCTCTTCCACCGCTCTTGGAATTGCTGGCGCACTAGGTACCTATGCCGGAGAGCTGCTTGAGAGTTTTGACTAAAAGACTGCCCACTTGATTTTAATTATTTTAATGTATTTTCATCGACTCAGTTTTGATCATTTTATATTTTCGTCGATTTTATTACAATACTTACTTCTATCACTCATTCTGCTTCAATTTTGTCTTACTTCTAAAAACTTCTATTTTTTCAAATCTTTATCTGTCTTATTCTGTCCATTGGACAAGAACACTTTGTGATTTAAATGTTTGTATGTCGATTACCAACCAAAAACTGTGCATATACTAACGAAAATAAATTTTCATATTAGGATTTTAACGTTTCTTCACCTGCTTGCAGAAAAGTGCTTCAGAATTAAAGTACTCTTCACTTTAATACCCAAGCATGTTTCACCACAGTTGTAGCACTTTGTGTTTTTTTTTTTCCTTTTACTTATCTTTAGTTTACGTTGTGTGTGTCCTTTAACTCCCGATTAAAATTGTGCAGCGAATGGTGTGCCCATGCCACATCAACATAATAAGACTCAGAATTCATCAATAAGCAGGAAAAAATTTCATCCTAAATACTCACACAAAAACAAAAATAGGTTTTTCACAGGCATGTAAAAACCGGCCACCGCTCCCACCGCCCAGGAAAAACCAAATACAACAATGAAATGATGTACCAACTTTTACATATAGCTGATCTTTATTGGCAGCCAAAGGACACACGCAACGCAAAGGAAATATAAATAACAGGGAAAAAAGACTGAAGATGCCCAAGTGTTGTGAAACACTTCTGGGCACTAAAGCAAAACAATAACTGTGTACTTGCAAAATGGCGTAGACTATTTAAAACAATATTATGAAAAAAAAATTTCGTACAGTTGCATAGCCAATATAAATAGAACATTTCGTCTTTTCTTTTTTAACAGATAGATCGGTATTTTTAAATTTTACGAGAGACAAATAAAAACAATTAAAATTTGAAAAAGTCACATTAGCGCCTTGAGCTGCTGGTAAAAATTTATACCATCAGTTTCAGTCGTATCAACATCACCAAGTTCCTATATACCAAATAAAATAATACATAATTAATACATTGTTGTTGTTGTTGTGGTCTTCAGTCCTGAGACTGGTTTGATGCAGCTCTCCATGCTACTCTATCCTGTGCAAGCTTCTTCATCTCCCAGTACCTACTGCAACCTACATCCTTCTGAATCTGCTTAGTGTATTCATCTCTTGGTCTCCCTCTACGATTTTTACCCTCCACGCTGCCCTCCAATACTAAATTGGTGATCCCTTGATGCCTCAGAACATGTCCTACCAACCGATCCCTTCTTCTGGTCAAGTTGTGCCACAAACTTCTCTTCTCCCCAATCCTACTCAATACTTCCTCATTAGTTATGTGATCTACCCATCCAATCTTCAGCATTCTTCTGTAGCACCACATTTCGAAAGCTTCTATTCTCTTCTTGTCCAAACTATTTATCGTCCATGTTTCACTTCCATACATGGCTACACTCCATACGAATACTTTCAGAAATGACTTCCTGACACTTAAATCAATACTGGATGTTAACAAATTTCTCTTCTTCAGAAACGCTTTCCTTGCCATTGCCAGCCTACATTTTATATCCTCTCTACTTCGACCATCATCAGTTATTTTGCTCCCCAAATAGCAAAACTCCTTTGCTACTTTAAGTGACTCATTTCCTAATCTAATTCCCTCAGCATCACCCGACTTAATTAGACTACATTCCATTATCCTTGTTTTGCTTTTGTTGATGTTCATCTTATATCCTCCTTTCAAGACACTGTCCATTCCATTCAACTGCTCTTGCAAGTCCTTTGCTGTCTCTGACAGAATTACAATGTCATCGGCGAACCTCAAAGTTTTTATTTCTTCTCCATGAATTTTAATACCTACTCCGAATTTTTCTTTTGTTTCCTTTACTGCTTGCTCAATATACAGATTGAACAACAACGGGGAGAGGCTACAACCCTGTCTTACTCCCTTCCCAACCACTGCTTCCCTTTCATGTCCCTCGACTCTTATAACTGCCATCTGGTTTCTGTACAAATTGTAAATAGCCTTTCGCTCCCTGTATTTTACCCCTGCCACCTTTAGAATTTGAAAGAGAGTATTCCAGTCAACATTGTCAAAAGCTTTCTCTAAGTCTACAAATGCTACAAACGTAGGTTTGCCTTTTCTTAATCTTTCTTCTAAGATAAGTCGTAAGGTCAGTATTGCCTCACGTGTTCCAGTGTTTCTACGGAATCCAAACTGATCTTCCCCGAGGTTGGCTTCTACTACTTTTTCCATTCGTCTGTAAAGAATTCGTGTTAGTATTTTGCAGCTGTGACTTATTAAGCTGATAGTTCGGTAATTTTCACATCTGTCAACACCTGCTTTCTTTGGGATTGGAATTATTATATTCTTCTTGAAGTCTGAGGGTATTTCGCCGGTTTCATACATCTTGCTCACCAGATGGTAGAGTTTTGTCAGGACTGGCTCTCCCACGGCCGTCAGTAGTTCCAATGGAATATTGTCTACTCCGGGGGCCTTGTTTCGACTCAGGTCTTTCAGTGCTCTGTCAAACTCTTCACGCAGTATCATATCTCCCATTTCATCTTCATCTACATCCTCTTCCATTTCCATAATATTGTCCTCAAGTACATCGCCCTTGTATAGACCCTCTATATACTCCTTCCACCTTTCTGCTTTCCCTTCTTTGCTTAGAACTGGGTTTCCATCTGAGCTCTTGATATTCATACAAGTTGTTCTCTTATCTCCAAAGGTCTCTTTAATTTTCCAGTAGGCGGTATCTATCTTACCCCTAGTGAGATAGGCCTCTACATCCTTACATTTGTCCTCTAGCCATCCCTGCTTAGCCATTTTGCACTTCCTGTCGATCTCATTTTTGAGACGTTTGTATTCCTTTTTGCCTGTTTCACTTACTGCATTTTTATATTTTCTCCTTTCATCAATTAAATTCAATATTTCTTCTGTTACCCAAGGATTTCTACTAGCCCTCGTCTTTTTACCTACTTGATCCTCTGCTGCCTTCACTACTTCATCCCTCAAAGCTACCCATTCTTCTTCTACTGTATTTATTTCCCCCATTCCTCTCAATTGCTCCCTTATGCTCTCCCTGAATCTCTGGACAACCTCTGGTTCTTTTAGTTTATCCAGGTCCCATCTCCTTAAATTCCCACCTTTTTGCAGTTTCTTCAGTTTTAATCTACAGGTCATAACCAATAGATTGTGGTCAGAGTCCACATCTGCCCCTGGAAATGTCTTACAATTTAAAACCTGGTTCCTAAATCTCTGTCTTACCATTATATAATCTATCTGAAACCTTTTAGTATCTCCAGGGTTCTTCCATGTATACAACCTTCTTTCATGATTCTTAAACCAAGTGTTAGTTATGATTATGTTGTGCTCTGTGCAAAATTCGACCAGGCGGCTTCCTCTTTCATTTCTGTCCCCCAATCCATATTCACCTACTATGTTTCCTTCTCTCCCTTTTCCTACACTCGAATTCCAGTCACCCATGACTATTAAATTTTCGTCTCCCTTCACATTCTGAATAATTTCTTTTATTTCATCATACATTTCTTCAATTTCTTCGTCATCTGCAGAGCTAGTTGGCATATAAACTTGTACTACTGTAGTAGGCATGGGCTTCGTATCTATCTTGGCCACAATAATGCGTTCACTATGCTGTTTGTAGTAGCTTACCCGCATTCCTATTTTCCTATTCATTATTAAACCTACTCCTGCATTACCCCTATTTGATTTTGTGTTTATAACCCTGTAGTCACCTGACCAGAAGTCTTGTTCCTCCTCCTACCGAACTTCACTAATTCCCACTATATCTAACTTCAACCTATCCATTTCCCTTTTTAAATTTTCTAACCTACCTGCCCGATTAGGGGATCTGACATTCCACGCTCCGATCCGTAGAACGCCAGTTTTCTTTCTCCTGATAACGACATCCTCTTGAGTAGTCCCCGCCCGGAGATCCGAATGGGGGACTATTTTACCTCCGGAATATTTTACCCAAGAGGACGCCATCATCATGTAATCATACAGTAAAGCTGCATGCCCTCGGGAAAAATTACTGCTGTAGTTTCCCCTTGCTTTCAGCCGTTCGCAGTACCAGCACAGCAAGGCCGTTTTGGTTATTGTTACAAGGCCAGATCAGTCAATCTTCCAGACTGTTGCCCTTGCAACTACTGAAAAGGCTGCTGCCCCTCTTCAGGAACCACACGTTTGTCTGGCCTCTCAACAGATACCCCTCCGTTGTGGTTGCACCTACGGTACGGCTATCTGTATCGCTGAGGCACGCAAGCCTCCCCACCAACGGCAAGGTCCATGGTTCATACATACATAACTTAAACTTAATTATTGTAGACTCTGTTGTATTATGTTTGATTTTAGTGCTCCAGTGTGGGCGTAAACTATGTGAATAAATAAATAACATTACAGGCTTAAAGTTTCTCAAATATGTAAACAGATGTATGTGTTAACAACAACAACACACATGTGATGTAATGTCACATACTCACATAAGATTATTCACAGGACCAGGTGAAATATACAATCCTTAGGATCAGCCGATAAAGCCATGAATAATGCACTGAAAATAAAAGTACACTATAACACAGTGATGTGACTCATTACGAGAACCATAAGGACGTAAATGGTTCACATTTATACAGAATTAACGGTTATCATGTAATATAAATTAAGTCGTCAGTCTGTTAAAACTGTGCTTGGGAGTGTACTCATTTATGTTAAAACTGTAATCGGCGTTAACGCTGTGAACAAATTCATACCACACGGATGCGACTAAACAGCTGATCACAGTTTGCTGGTAGAGCCAAAGATTTTTAAACAGGTGTATATACATCGATAGGGACCATAATCTCACGATTAATAAGCTGTGTGTCGTCTGTTACGGTAAATACACGTGAAAGTCATAACAGGTGTTCCACATGTTGCAGCTAATAATAATTTGGACCTGTTACAGTCACAATTGCAAGGACACAAATTAAATTAAAATTACATGGCCTATGATTTCAAATGAAAATAAATAAAAAGAACTAAATTATATCAAATTAAAAGTTAATAAAGTTAATACGCTGATTAAAATGACAGGGTAAAATATTTGAAATTAAAAATAATATTTAAACTAATTACTTTTTGTCTTTTTATTTTAATTTTTTAAAACTATAGGGTTACTGGTTTTGTAAGTGTTATCAGTGCTATTGTCTATCTGATGCGTCTTTATGGATGTTTGAAATAGGAACGTAATTAAGCAGCAAATTTACTTTCCGGGATCTTCCTACTTTTACAGGTAAAACGGCTTCTTTAAGAGAGGAAATAAAGGAACTTGATGTATTAAAGTTTTCCTTAGCGGCTGCAGGGTGTCATACCCAGGACTCTACCCAACACCACCGAATAGATGGTTCCAAACAGTCGATGCCAACCTTGGAAAGTGTATGAATATATGGTGTTGCGGCGATATGAATTAATCCATTCGGACCTGATTTATTCAGAAGGAAGAAAAATTTTTGTTCGTTCGATAATGCTCTTAGTGATTTTTTAATGATTTTAGATGCAGGATTTATACAAAAATCCGTATCCGTTTTCAAAACATACTTCGTATACTTGGCTTCATTTTACGAACTAAACTAAGTAATTACGAAATAGTCTCTATTGTAGTCAATAGTAAAATGATCATTCAATAACTACCATGAAAATAACAATTACAATACTCAGTTATACAGTGGAATAAGCGAACCAACCACATCAGTGCATTCTGATGGTCACGAGCTACTGCCAACTGCTGCATTGACTTACTTATATTTTCATGGTGATGCCCAACTGTTGGCAGCACTTGCACATGATGAAATGGTTGAACATTCACAAATGTATACCTCAGCTTTCGATTGGGAAAAAATACTTCTTTTTTAGCTAAGGCAGAGTAAAACTTATGTACACAGTTGTAGTCAGGGTGTTTGAAAGTGGTAATAAAATCTTCTCGTGCTTCCTGCCACGTCAGGTGGTTAAAATGCCACGAGCTTGCGGCCGAGCTCTTTGTGTTATTGTCAAGTGGTAAACGACTGCTGTGTCTCCGTAGCCTCGCCGCTATATAGCCGCACTACTGGCTGTGACGTCGCTGGTGCCCTTTACCTCGCCAGGTATGGTAATGTTTCCGTCCCGCGTCCGTCGCGCCCACTTTAACCTCTCGATGGCCGTGTCCCAGGCTTGTCTGAAAATCTAAACCACCGATACTCTATTTGGGCTGAACACAACGGACTTCAAGCACTCCGTAACGAACCCTCATAGTGGTCCTGCCAGGTAACAAGGGAAATGCATCCATCATTCTGAATGAAGCTGACTACGACGCTAAAATTCAGTTGATTTTCGAGGAGGGTACCAACCGGAAAGCGCCACGGGACCCGAGGTCAAGAATAATGAGGAAGACATCAGAGCTCTTGAAACAGTCATCATTGACTGGAAGAGACCGATACTAAGAATCTCATTCCTCAATCGCCGAGACCACCTACACCTTACAGACTACCAAAGATCCACAAAACGGGTTCTCCTCTTCGCCCCATTGTGAGTAGTATTGGGTTGCCAACTGATAGACTGGTAAAAGATCTGGCCAGCCTACTTAGGCCGCGTGTGGGTCACTGTGTGCATCAGCTCAAGAATACCCGCGATTTTATCAACAGATCTGCGTCTTGGACAACGTGATATAATGGTCACTTGTCATGTGGTCTGCCTGTTTAACCGTGTTCGTGCCAGACACTGTATAGATCTCCTCTTCCAGTTATTAGGTAGTACAAGTGTGGGATTGCTGAAGCACACGTTGACATCATTGTATTTCTTGTAAGGCGGTCTGTATTTCGACCAGTTGGACGGCGTTTCGATGGGAGTCTATTAGCTCCATCCTTAGCCAACCTCCTTCTGGAGAAATCTGAAGACGTCGGTTTGGACACAGCTCTGAATAACCCAAGATGCTTTTATCGTTACGTCGACGACACTTTTATCTGTGGCCCGAGGGACGTGAAAAACACCGGAACGGCATTTACGGCCACATTAGGTATAAGACGGAAGTAGGGATAAATTGTGCAGTGCCCTCCCTTGACATCTTCGATCGCCGTGAAACCTATGGACACCTCAGCCGCAGTGTGTGGCATTGTGAACATTCCATCCACCGAGCTAAAGTCGTCTCAGAGGCTGAAAATCTGCCACTACAACTAAGCCACCTCCGAAAGTTCTTTCAGAAAACGGCTATAATCACCGTCAGATATCACGGGCTATTTCTGGTAAGACATGCAGGATGAACCCCATAGAAGACGAGAAACTTGCATTTTTTCCTTTCTGTGGCACAATGACGGGAAATATTAGCCGGTTCTTGAAGAGACACAACGTATCGTTACCGTTCAGGCCCCCAGCAAAAAAACCACAGATCATGAGGCCTGTCAAGGACGACATAGGGCTTAGAATGCCAGGAGTGTAGGAAATACCATATCAGTGTGGCTGCTACTACGTCAAACAGTATGCGCTGCAGAGCAACACCTGACTGACTGATTGATTGATTAATGGAGAGGGTTTATGGGACCAAATGGAACACGAGGGGTCATACCTGAAAAATCAGCCGCAGCAAAACACACTCTAGAAAATAGACATCGAAATTTATTCGACGAAACACATAGCTTTACGAGGAAGAAGGATTTTTGTGATAGCGTTATAAAAGAAACGTTTGAAATAAAAATATCTGAAAATACTGTCAACAAGGACGGCGGTCTGCAGCTCAGCGCAGCCTGGAACCCGGCCATCGCGAGTTTTAAGAGGGCGCTACGGACGCGGGACGAAAAGATTACCACGGTTTGCCAGGAAGAGTCCACCAGTGACGTCACAACCAGCATCGCGGTATGTAATGGCGACGCCACAGGGACACGGCAGTAATTTACCATTTGACAGTGGCCGAGCAGAGTTCGGTCGAAAGCTCATGGGATTCCAACCATATTACGTGGCTGGAAGCCCAAGAAAATTTCATTAACTTCCTTTCCGAGGTACGATTTCAAGTTGGAAGAATGAAGTCATATTTGGAAACCGAGCATTGCCCATGAAGAGCAGGAACCTGGCTGCGAGACCAGATCATTTCCGTCCAGATGGCCGCAAACGCAGCTGGCCTGGTACGGAATGAATCCAATGGCGCGGCTCGAGAGAACAACAGGGGAGCCGCACGGTTGATAGCCGGTGTGTGTATGCAGACGTGGGCGTGGGTACGGGTGTGGGTGTGGGCGCAGCCAGCAGCGGCCGTCATTATGTGGCCTGGCTTTTCCCGCATTTCGCGACGTCCGCCCATTAATTAGTTTCCAGTTTTAATTGAAGCGGAGACCTATTAGCGCGCTCGCGCTCGTTTATCTCGTTAGCGGCGGCTCGGCTGCCGCGCTCTCAATGAGGCGGCCCTATAGCCGCACTGCGGCAGGCGTCGGCCCCACATAGTGCGTGGCGCGTAGCGGCGGGTGCCTGCGGCGCCTGAAAGCCGACGGAGCGAGCAGGGCGAGCCAAGGACGAGGCTCGGTCGAGTGTACCTTCCCGCCATCAAGTACACTCCCCGTATTCGTGTCCCTTCATCAGGCCGGAATGGGTTCTTCTCCACTTTCTCTTGACTTTCCACCATTCTTCTTCTACAACTTTCTTTTTCCAGTTAAGAAAACTTCTTCTTATACTGTTCTCCATCGAGACTATTTATCTTGCTTTGAGTCACCCTCTGGCCCTCTTGCTCTCAAACTTGGCCCTCAAAATTCATGTTGGTATTCATCGATTTCCAAATGTTTTCAGTTTCTGTCTCACGATATATGAAGAGCCAAAGAAACTGATACACCTGCTTAATATCGTGTAGGGCCCCCGCGAGCACGCAGAAGTGCAACACGACAGCACGACGTGGAATGGACTTGAATAATGTCTGGAGGGAACTAACATCATGAATCCTGCAGGACTGTCCATAAATCCGTAAGACTACGAGGGGGTGGAGATCTCTTTTGAACAGCACGTTGCAAGGCATCCCAAATATGCTCAATAATGTTCGTGTCTGGGGAGGTCTGTGCCAGCGGAGGCGTTTAAACAGAACAGTGTTCCTGGAGCCCCTATGTAGCAATTCTGGACGTGTGGGTGTCGCATTGTCCTCCTGGAATTGCCCAAGTCTGTCGGAATGCAAAATGGACATGACTGGATAAGGCCATCAGACACGATGCTGTCTATCTAGGCGTATCAGGTGTCCGATATCACCCCAGCGACCCACACCATTATAGATCCTCCACCAGCTTGAACAGCCCCCTAGTGACATACAGGGTCCATGGATTCATGAGGTTGTCTCTGTACCAGTACACGTCCATTCGGTCGATTCCATTTGAAACGAGACTCGTCCGGCCAGCAACATGTTTCCAGTCATCTACAGTCCAATGCCGATGTTGACGGGCCTAGACGAAGCGTAAAACTTTCTGTCGTGCTGTTACCAAGGGTACGCGATTGGGCCTTAGGCTCCGAAAGCCCATATCGATGATGTTCCGTTGAATGGTTCGCACACTACCTCTTGTTGATGCGCCAGCTGCACCAGATATATACAGGATGGTCCATTGGTCGTGACCGGGCCAAATATCTCACGAAATAAGCGTCAAACGAAAAAACTACAAAGGCAAAACTTGTCTAGCTTGAAGGGGGAAACCAGATGGCGCTATGGTTGGCCCGCTAGATGGCGCTGCCATCGGTCAAACGGATATCAACTGCGTCTTTTTAAACAGGAACCCCCATTTCTTGTTAGATATTTGTGTAGTACGTAAAGAAATATGAATGTTTTAGTTGGACCACTTTTTTCGCTTTGTGATAGATGGCGCTGTAATAGTCACAAACATATGGCTCACAATTTTAGATGAACAGTTGGTAACAGGTAGGTTTTTTAATTTAAAATACAGAACGTAGTTACGTTTGAACATTTTATTTCGGTTGTTCCAATTTGATACATGTACCTTTGTGAAGTTATCATTTCTGAGAACGCATGCTGTTACAGCGTGATTAACCGTAAATACCACATTAATGCAATAAATGCTCAAAATGATGTCCGTCAACCTCAATGCATTTGGCAATACGTGTAACGACATTCCTCTCAACAGCGAGTAGTTCGCCTTCCGTAATGTTCGCAAATGCATTGACAATGCGCTGACGCATGTTGTCTGGCGTTGTCGGTGCATCACGATAGCAAATATCCTTCAACTTTCCCTACAGAAAGAAATCCGGGGACGTCAGATCCGGTGAACGTCCGGGCCATGGTATGGTACTTCGACGACCAATTCACCTGTCATGAAATATGCTATTCAATACCGCTCCAACCGCACGCGAGCTATGTGCTGGACATCCATCATGTTGGAAATACATCGCTATTCTGTCATGCAGTGAAACATCTTGTAGTAACATCGGTAGAACATTACGTAGGAAATCCGCATACATTGCACCATTTAGATTGCCATCGATAAAATGAGGACCAATTATCCTTCCTCCCATAATGCCGCACCATACATTAACCCGCCAAGGTCGCTGATGTTCCACTTGTCGCAGCCATCGTGGGTTTTCCGTTGCCCAATAGTGCATATTTTGCCGGTTTACGTTACTGCTGTTGGTGAATGACGCTTCGTCGCTAAGTAGAACGCGTGCAAAAAATCTGTCATTGTCCCGTAATTTCTCTTGTGCCCAGTGGCAGAACTGTACACGACGTTCAAAGTCTCCGCCATGCAATTCCTGGTGCATAAAAATATGGTCCGGGTGCAATCGATGTTGATGAAGCATTCTCAACACCGACGTTTTTGAGATTCCTGATTCTCGCGCAATTTGTCTGCTACTGATGCGCGGATTAGCCGCGACAGCAGGTAAAACACCTACTTGGGCATCATCATTTATTTCAGGTCGTAGTTGACGTTTCACATGTGGATGAACACTTCCTGTTTCTTTAAATAACATAACTATCCTTCGAAAGGTCGGACACTTGGATGATGTCGTCCAGGATACCGAGCAGCATACATAGCACACGCCCGTTGTGCATTTGATCACAATAGCCATACATCAACACGATATCGACCTTTTCCGGAATTGGCCGAGCGGACTTAGGCGCTGCAGTCATGCGGCTGGTCCTGGCGGAGGTTCGAGTCCTCCCTCGGGCATGGGTGTGTGTGTTTGTCCTTAGAATAATTTAGGTTAAGCAGTGTGTAAGCTTAGGGACTGATGTCCTAAGCAGTTAAGTCCCATAAGATTTCACACACATTTGACCTCTGGCAGCGCCATCTAGAGGGCCAACCATTGCGCCATCTGGTTTCCCCCCTCAAGCTAGACGAGTTTTGCTCTTTGTAGGTTTTTCGTTTGATGCTTATTTCGTGAGATATTTGTCCCGGTCACTATCAGTGTGTGTCTGTGTGTGTGTGTGTGTGTGTGTGTGTCATAGGCCCTGCAGGCCACGCCTTGCCTCCATTCCTTTCTGTTTTGTAGTAATTCTTGAAATAAGACAGTATCGGTTGCAGATCGCACCAGTTTTACTTTCTGTTTTGTGTTTAGTTCCTCCTGGAGTCTTGAGTCCTCAGAGCTACTATGGCCTTCAACAAGTCGTCCTTCCAGAGCTGCCTTGTTCACCCTGAAGGGCGTAGGGTGTTAACTTTCCCCTCAAGTGCTTCCTTCATCTGTATTTCTTCTGGCATACGGGCTATATGGCTTGCCCAATGGATTCCTTTGCTCCTCAGCTTCTGTAGTATTGTTGGATGTTGCATAAAGAAGTAGATTTCCTCCTTTTTTTCTCCGTCTACATTCTCCTTTGTCTAATTTCGGTCCCTACATCTTCCTCATCACTCTTATTTCAAATATTCATAGTTTTTCCTTTTGTATTTTAGGTTCTCTCGACGTTCCTGAACTGTACATCACTGCTGCGAATATCACTGTGTTATATTTTCTCATCTTAGTATTCGCTGATACTGACTTAGAGCTGAGCGACTCCTTGGAGAAATACATGCATTTCATTCCCACTGCTATTATTTCCTTGATGTCCATTTCTTTACTGTTGTTGGTGGTAAACCAAGATCGCAAGTACCTGAGTTGGTGAACCCTCTTGAACCTCATGTCATACGCTACTGGCCACTAAAATTGCTACAGCACGAAGATGACGTTCTATAGACGTGAAATTTAACCGACAGGAAGAAGATGCTGATGATTAGCTTTTCAGAGCATTGACACAAGGTTGGCGCCGGTGGCGACACCTACAACTGATTCCGTATTTCTGGATTTCCGGAAAGCTTTTGACACCGTTCCTCACAAGCGACTTCTAATCAAGCTGCGGGCCTACGGGGTATCGTCTCAGTTGTGCGACTGGATTCGTGACTTCCTGTCAGTAAGGTAGCAGTTCGTAGTAATAGACGGCAAATCATCGAGTAAAACTGAAGTGATAACAGGTGTTCCCCAGGGAAGCGTCCTGGGACCTCTGCTGTTACTGATCTATATAAATGACCTGGGTGACAATCTGAGCAGTTCTCTTAGGTTGTTCGCAGATGATGCTGTAATTTACCGTCTAGTAACGTCATCCGAAGACCAGTATCAGTTGCAAAGCAATTTAGAAAAGATTGCTGTATTGTGTGACAAGTGGCAGTTGACGCTAAATAACGAAAAATGTGAGGTGATCCACATGAGTTCCAAAAGAAATCCGTTGGAACTCGATTACTCGATAAATAGTACAATTCTCAAGGCTGTCAATACAACTAAGTACCTAGGTGTAAAAATTACGAACAACTTCAGTTGGAAAGATCACATAGATAATATTCTGGGGAAGGCGAGCCAAAGGTTGCGTTTCATTGGCAGGACACTTAGAAGATGCAACAAGTCCACTAAAGAGACAGCTTACACTACACTCGTTCGTCCTCTGTTAGAGTATTGCTGCGCGGTGTGGGATCCTTACCAGGTGGGATTGACGGAGGACATCGAAAGGGTGCAAAAAAGGGCAGCTCGTTTTGTATTATCACGTAATAGGGGAGAGGGTGTGGAAGATATGATACGTGAGTTGGGATGGAAGTCATTAAAGCGTTTTTCGTCGCGGCAAGATCTATTTACGAAATTTCAGTCACCAACTTTCTCTTCCGAATGCGAAAATATTTTGTTGGGTCCAACCTACATAGATAGGAATGATCATCAAAATAAAATAAGAGAAATCAGAACTCGAACAGAAAGGTTTAGGCGTTCGTTTTTCCCGCGCGCTGTTCGGGAGTGGAATGGTAGAGAGATAGTATGATTGTGGTTCGATGAACCCTCTGCCAAGCACTTAAATGTGGATTGCAGAGTAGTCATGTAGATGTAGATGTACAACGTGCTGACATGAGGAACGTTTCCAACCGATTTCTCATACACAAACAGCAGTCGTCCGGTGTTGCCTGGTGAAACGTTGTGATACCTCGTGTAAGGAGGAGAAATGCGTACCATCACGTTTCCGACTTTCATAATGGTCGGATTGTAGCCTATCACTATTGCGGTTTATCGTATCGCGACATTGCTGCTCGCTTGGTCGAGATCCAATAACTGTTAGCAGAATATGGCATCTGTGGGTTCAGGAGGGTAATACGGAACTCCGTGCTGGATCCCAACGGCCTCGTATCACTAGCAGTCGAGGTGACAGGCATCTTATCCGCATGGCTGTAACGGATCGTGCAGCCACGTCTCGATCCCTGAGTCAACAGATGGGGACGTTTTCAAGGCAACAACCATCTGTACGAACAGTTCGACGACGTTTGCAGCAGCACAGACTATTCGCTCGGAGACCATGGCTG